>NW_027280694.1:15000-72500 GCF_046629955.1 Centroberyx affinis | reverse complement strand
TGTTTCATTCAGACTGACTGAGTCTGAAAAGACTGAACTAGTCTGGGGTGGAAAGTGCAGAGACAGAGAGACAGAGAGAGAGAAAAAGAGTGAGAGAGAAAAAGAGAGAGAGAGAGAGAGAGAGAGAGAGAGAGAGAGAGAGAGAGAGAGAGGTACACAGAGTGAAAGAGACTAAGTAACAGATAGAAAAAGAGAGACAGAAAAGGATAATGCTATTAGCAGCAGTAGCAGTAGTAGCAGTACTGATAAAGCCAATCAGGAAAGGGGGAGGGGCTTAAATGACATCACTAATCGATAGGAAACTCTCTCCTGAGTCTTATGAACCATCACTCATGTCAGTGTGACTTTGGGATCAATAGATGATGAAAAGCAGCACAATTTCTGGGCCGGATATATGGAGGATGAAAAAAAACTGACAATTGGGAAAGGGGGAGGGGCTTAAATGACATCACTAATCGACAGGAAACTCTCTCCTGAGCCGGACGAGCTGTCACTCAAGGAAATGTGACTCTGGGATCGGGAGCTACAGACGATCACACATCAGTGAGACTTCAGGATCAATACTGCCCAGATGAAGTGAACCAGATCTGAATGGGAAAGTTCTTATTTAATTTAATATAAATGTAATCTATTGCAGAAAGCTCCCTACATTAGTGTACTGCTTCCACAAGTATCTTCATAGAAATTACATCTTGTTTTTTGAACTCCAGCAAAAAACAAGTAAATACATACTTTAACAGTAGTAGTAGTAGTAGTAGTAGTAGTAGCAGAAGCAGTAGTAATACTTAAAAATACATTCAAATCAAAATTAGGTCAAAACAAGAAGGTACACAAGATAAAATAGAGGAGAATTACATAAAATGAGAGAGTCAGACAGACAGTTAGAGTCAGACAGACAGACAGACAGACAGAAAGACAGTTAGAGTCAGACAGACAGACAGAGTCAGACAGACAGTTAGAGTCAGATAGAGTCAGACAGACAGTTAGAGTCAGATAGAGTCAGATAGACAGAGTCAGACAGACAGGTCTTTTTGTCTGTATGTCCACCTTTCTAGACAGTCAGCATTCCTGGTGCTGTTGACCTCTGTGACCCCAACACGTGTGTGTGTGTGTGTGTGTGTGTGTATAAACATTCTGGATATGTGAACTGTATTGAATGCTTCACACACACCTCTCTCTCTCTCTCTCTCTCTCTCCCCATCCAATCAGCTTCCATCAGCGGTTTGATTGACAGGTGTGGATCAGGAGAAAACCGCCAATCAGCCTAAAGAAAACTTTTAAGGACTTTCCATCCTCTCCTCTCCTCTCTCCCTCTCGCTCCCTCTCTCTCTCTCTCTCCCTCTCTCTGTCGTCATTGTGTCACAGCCGGCTCTCTTATCTGTACCTCTTGACTTCAAAGCGGGTTGTAAAAATAACCCAGGCGGGCAGTGAGCGTGCGATAAGTTTAAATCCACGTCCTAAAAACTGAAATACGAAGCGCAAACGGGCGAGTTTCAGCCGGGATCACAGAAAGAGTGCGTCGGAAAATATCAGCCGCAAGCAGAAAAATAAACTTAAGCCGACTGTCTCAATCCCTCGGCTTTAAACAGAACAACTTCAGATAAAACACCAAACGTTAAGCTTCAGAACGACTGACTTGGCTCAGACTTTGGCTTAAAACAGACACTTCTCAAAGGAAACTTCCACCGAAGACGTTTTATACATCATCGATCGTGTCAAGAGTCAAAAGTTTGGACCCACCTGACTGAATGTACTATGTTTTGAATTCTCTTAAAGCCATTTTGATCTAAAGGCTCCTGCTTAAATGCTTGAAATGATTGATACTTGATACATTTTTATATATATGCATATTTGTACATAGTAGTTAAATGTTTAGGTTTACCTCTGTCCATCTTGTTGTCCTTATTTTTAGCTGTATATTTATTCTGTGTAAGTACACTGAAAGCAAAGAAAAACCGGAGTCAAATTCCTTGTATGTGTACATACTTGGCCAATAAAGCTGATTCTGATTCTGATTCTGAAATGAGTTTCTTAGACAAATATAAATAGTGAAGTTGATCCTATGTATGAATTTCTTTCCAAAGCCTTTGCCTTTCCATCAAGGCAAAGAATCTAAAATATAAGATAGTTCTGTTATTCTAAAATGTCTAAAATAGTAAAAATAAATAAAAATGTGGTGTGTCCAAACTTTTGACTGGTAGTGTACTAGTGTACCTTGTCTCCTTGTCCTTCAGTTACTGATTTCCTACATTTCCCAGAATGCCTTTCGACAACCCCCAGTGAACTCGCCTTGGCTTGTTGCATCCAGACGTTGTAGGTGGAGAGAGAGCGATAACGATAGCAAGAAAGTGAGTTTTTCCCATCAAGAAAAAGCAAGAGTCGCTCCTTTACTCCAAACCCTCATCCTGTCTCTCTGCTGCATTGCATTCTGGTCTCTCTCCTGCTCCTGTGGGTGGAGAAATTGGTCTCTCGCTCCTCTTCTCCGATGGATTTCTCCCTGTATGATTGTTGAATGTCTCTTGGTGCAAAATGGCGGCTCTAGAAAGAAGCCCTCGCTCTTTGATTCTGAGGGACTGACACCAAAACCTGACGTTTACCGCTGATGTTTTACATCCTGAAACATTTTCTCATATCAAACTGCATTGTTTCTATAATTAAACTCCATTGTAGCTGCTGGAAGTATCTCAACCTCGTATAAATTTAGCCACTCATCTACAGGAATACGAAAAAGACACCGAACCACAACAAAAGGGACCCAGGACTGCAAGGTACATCGGCCACAGCTGCTTTTTTTAACAGTGTTCAAGTGTTTCTGGGTGGATTTTTCCTTTAAAGTCAGCATCAAACACCGAGCTCACCTTACGGACAAAGTTTTCCAAATTGTCAGTTCCGGTATGTCGGCGTGCGTCTCTCACCTGTTTCCCGTCCAGCGTGTACAGCCTCTTCACCGCCCCGGAATCCAGCTTGATGGCCTCGGTGATGTCGGCCAGCACCTGCTCGAAGGAGTGAGCGGTCTTCTTGTTCAGCAGGATCCTCACCGCCTTGCGGGGCTTCACGCCGCTCCGGATCACCGTGACCAGCTTGGGCTTGATGAAGTCTTTGCTCTCGCGGCCCTCGCGGCCCTCGGGACGCTCTCTGGAGCCGGTGGCGGTGCCGGCGGCGGAGGAGGAAGAGGAGGCGGCGGCGGCGGCGGCGGACGACAGCGCGGCGGACACGGCGGCGGCGGTGGACCGGGCCGAAGCCGACCCGGCCGTGCTGGTGCCGGTGCTGGCGCTCGCCCCGGGTTTCCAGCTGGGGTTGGAGATCTTGGTGTAGTCGACCTTGCGGTACGGCTCGTTGGACGCACAGACGTAACACTCGCCTGAGGAGAGAGGGAGGGACAGAGGGGGGAAAAAAGAGGCGTTAGGTTTCATATGCAAAAAGGAATCCAACAGGAACTCGTACTCGGATAAAAAGGGAAGAAATCCAAAACTGGTGCAAAAAAAGATGATGTGTTTCTAAGGGGCAAAAGTGACAAAAAAAGAGCAAAAGCTAAAAAATCGGCATGATCCTTTACATTGCAATATTCCTAATATCGCAATCTTACTAGCATTGCTCCCTCCTTTCGCAATCTTCCTAACATCAAATTCTTCAAATTAAGTCGGAAATAAGTAAGGCTGGGTATTGGCAAGGACCTCACAATACATTGCGATACGATAGATATTGCGATACATTGCAATACTCTACATAATTTACTGAAAATGTAAAAATAGAGCTGAAAATACAACTTGCTCTGTACCACCTGGGTAGTCTAATATGTCCATCACATTATATTGATAACTCAGTGGACAAATTGAGTCAAAACTATTTAATTCAAAGGGATTTGAGGGAAATTTAAGGACATTTTAAATCTGTTTAAAACATGAATCATTTTTTTTTATGTATCGATACGAGGGGCTGGAAAATCGATACAGTATCATGGAAAAAAATATTGCAATACTCAGCTGTGTCGATTTTTTTGCACAGCCCTAGAAATAAGTTTGTTTATTTCATCCCACTGGCTGATTTTTTTTTTTTACTTATTTGAAAAAAGAAAAGATTTTATGAATCAATACTACACCAAATGAGGAAAAGAATCCAACAAGAACTCACACTCTGATAAAAAGGGAAGAAATCCAAAAGAGGCCAACTGGTGCAAAATAAAGGACTGAGGGGCAAAAGAGCAAAAGCTAAAAAAATTCACCATGCTCCTTCCTATCGCGATCTTCTTAATATCAAGACAATGACACTGCATTCAAGAAATTCTTAAAATTAAGTTGGAAATAAGTGTATTTCACCCCACTGGCTGAGTTGTTACGATGTATTTTTTTACAGTGCAAGGCCTGATTTTCTACACATCATACCAGGCCTTAACTGAGCAGTATCTAATGAAAACAAGGAAGCAGAAGTTCTGTTATTGTGAAAATGTATTATTTATTATTGCAAAAACATATGCATGTGTGTGTGTACTTGTACTTCTATCCTTATGAGGACCAAATGTCCTCATAAGGATAGAGACATGAGGAAAATCCACCAAAATGAGGACATTTCACCGTCTTTCAGAGGCTGGTTTAGGGTTCGGGTTCGGTGTTAGGGGGTGAATGTAGTCAAAGGAAGGTCCTCACAAGTATAGTAATACAAGCCGTGTGTGTGTATGTGTGTATATGAGTGTGTGTGTGTGTGGACAGTGAATAGAGTGAAGCTGACAGCAGATGTCAGGTTGACTCCAGTCATGCCTCCTCCTCGCTCTGAGCTGCAGCCTCCTCTGTCTGTCTGGAGCTGCTGGTGGCGTGAGGTCCACAACACACACCGTCTACTGTAACTTTACTCCGTTTTGACTGCCTACGGTGTGTGTGTGTGTGTGTGTGTGTGTGTGTCAGGGGCTTTACTACAGTGGTGTTAAAATGATTTCTAATTTCTGAGAAGCAACCCAGGAGGGATTTGGCGGACGGTGAGCTGCAGGGGGTGAGCTGAAGTTCAGCGTCAACCCAAACAAACATGAAATATTAGCAATATGATATTAAGGCAAGGTAAAAAATTCATACTGAAACAGCTTGGGAGACTGTTTTGAACTGATATCGGAAAGATATTTAGGTTCTGATTTCACAAAATGATGCAGGAAGGAGGGGACTCAGGATTCAGCATTTAGTGCAGAACATATCTACATATATTAAACATCAAAATGTTTTCTAGGAATTTAAAGCTAAATTATGCTATTCTCATTCTCATATTATGCTATATACAGTATGTGCTGAATTTTATTGTGTCCTATTTATGTTTACATATACATTTCTCCATGCACTTGTATGTTCTGTAAAGTGTAAAACGTCAATAAACATATCTATGAAAAAAAACAAAAAAACAACAACCTCCCTAAAATATTCCTCTTGATCACACTTGGCATTTGAGCGTGATCTTTGAGACATGATCATGGGACACGGTGATCATGTGACACGATGTGTTTTTGGACACGCTGCTGCGGACTCATGCTTGGCCTGAAAATGTCAGCAGTCACACAGTGAGGTCACATCTGACTGACAGCTGGAGTCATGCAGGAACTACGATACTGCACTGAGACCAGAGTCTACTACTCTACATTAAGACCTTCATTATATACAGTTATATACAGTTGGATTAAAATAATTATAATAATCAGAGGTGTGACCAAGTCAACTTCACTTGAGTCCCAAGTCAGTCTCAAGCCTTGAGGCTCAAGTCTCAAGTCAAGTCCCAAGTCTAAATGCAGCTTACCAAGTCAAGTCCAAGTCAAGTCCATGTCACTAATGTCAAGTCTCAAGTCTAAATGTAGAACAGCAAGTCAAGTCAGAACAAATCAAGAGTCCAGTATCAATTTAATATCTTAAAGAAAACTAAATATCTAGGACTTCTCAATGCAATATGGTTTTAATAGGATAAAAACTTGGTAAGAGCATCATGAGTTTGATTTCTAGAATCAGTTTCAACTTCAATAAATTCAATCATTTTCTGCTCAATCGTCTGCTGGAACAAATCTCATCACTTTCAATCTGAGTCATTTACACAAACACAAGACCTCAAGTCAAGACTTTAGAAACCTTTTCAAGTCATCAGAGTACAAGTCAGAGTCAAGTCCCAAGTCACCAGAACCCAAGTCAAGTCAAGTCTCAAGTCTTCTCTTCATGCAGCAAGTCAAGTCCCAAGTCACCAGAACCCAAGTCAAGTCAGGTCTCAAGTCTTCTCTTCATGCATCAAGTCCCAAGTCACCAGAACCCAAGTACTTGCCCAGGCAGGACTAACTCTGGCACATTTACAGAAATGTTTATTAATGTGCACTGTCCCTGTTAAATAAACCAACAAATAAATACATAAATAAACAAGTCAAGTCAAGTCTCAAGTCTTCTCTTCATGCATCAAGTCACAAACTGTGACGTCTGAACTAAACTAAAATCTTTTCACCCGTAGAAACGAGGGTCGGGGACAAAAGCTAGAGAGTTCTTGTTAGGGTTTCACTTCAGTTTGGTCTCTTCTGTCTGGTGTCTCTATTGCTCTGTCGGTGTCTCTATTGGTCTCTCTGGTCTCTGTATTGGCTGGTGGTCGCACTCTATGAAGTTCCCTCTTAGCAGATCAATACAGTGAAAGTCTACACCCTGTTACACTCTACAGTCGGTGGTTAAACTGTCTGTGTAGTTGGACCAACATGGGCAACACACTGGGCAACGGATATTTTACCATCAATAAGCGAAGAACCAAGACATTCCTGTTAAATGTATTGATTTGTGGCTTTTGGTCGGTCTTGTGGTTCGAGACGCCAACAGGTCACGGGTTCGATCCCCGCAAGCAGCAACCAATCAAATGATCCCTTTGGAAGAGAGCAGTAGCTAAATTCCTAAATTGTACAATACATCAGCGATATTTTACAAATCTATCGCTTCAAAGTTAAGCTTTCTTCAATGGAGAAAAATGTTTGTTTGTTTGTTTGTGTGTTTTGGAGTTTCATTCGATTGTTAGTCCAGATGATTTGAGGCACAAAATTTTGCATCTTAACTTTATATTTTGGCGCCCCCCAGTGGCATCAAGGGGTAACTGTTTGAATTTGGAGGACTTCACTACCCAGAATGTCCTGTGCAGTGATATTGTTAAAGCGAAACGTGAGAGAGAGAGAGAGAGAGAGAGGGGG
The DNA here is from genome assembly GCF_046629955.1 of Centroberyx affinis. Lineage (NCBI taxonomy): Eukaryota > Metazoa > Chordata > Actinopteri > Beryciformes > Berycidae > Centroberyx > Centroberyx affinis. The sequence continues at coordinate 65,326 of NW_027280694.1, read as the reverse complement.
AGGGAGAGAGAGAGGGAGAGAGAGAAAGAGAGAGAGATGGAGAGAGAGAGGGAGAGATGGAGAGAGAGAGAGGGATGGAGAGAGGGAGAGAGAGAGAGAGATGGAGAGAGAGAGGGAGAGATGGAGAGAGAGAGAGGGAGGGAGAGATGGAGAGGGAGAGAGAGAGAGAGATGGAGAGAGAGAAAGAGAGAGAGAGAGAGTGTTGGAGCGAGCAGATACAGAATATGGATGAGATGTTGTACAGTATGAAAAGGACAGGAAAAAATGAGGCAAAAACCTCAAATCACCCTGAATTGTCCTTTTGTCCTTTAACGATCACACACACACACACACACACACACACACACACACACACACACACACCTTTCTTGAACAACGTAGCTTTAATATGTAGAAAATAGAAAATAAATGTATTTTAAAAATCCCTCAGTCTCTCCGGCAGACTGCAGCCGATCACAGCCGATGTACAGTAGCCATCCTGTATTACCTTATATGGTTGAAAACGCCTCACCTCCTCTCTCTCTCTCTCTCTCTCTATCTATCTTCCCGACACACACCTTACTCCCTCTGTCTCACACACACACACAGCCTTGTCTCTCCCTCTGCACCTCACTATCTCCTCTCACACACACATTTCTCCTCTCTCTCCTCTCTTTCATCTGTAACACATTCACACCTATCTCCCCTCTCTCTCTCTCTCTCTCTCTCTCTCTCTCTTTCTCTCTCTCACACACACACTCCCTCCATCCACCTATCTTTCCCTTCACTCACACACTCTCTCTTTACACACTGTACTATCTCTCTTTCACACACACACACACACACACACACACACACACACACACACACACACACACACACACACACACTCTCTCTGTTCAATTCAAACAACTTTATCAGCATGATAAGATTTTCCTTAAATCAGCAAATATAAAGACAACGAAACGTGAAAAACAAAGTCAAAGCTCTGAGTGTAACCCATCGGGTGAAGTCTAACCAATAGTCTCTCTCCCTCTCTCTCTCTGTCTCTCTCTCTCTCCGCAGGTATTATGTGTGTGTGTGTGTGTGACCTTGTCTCTCCATGGTGATTTTGACTTTGCTATTCAAACCAGCTGGCTGCAGCTGACAGGAGCCTCAGGGTTTTATTCAAATACCTGACTGCCTGAACAGAGACGACAAAACACCTCTCTCTCTCTCTCTCTCTCTCTCTCTCTCTCACCTTCTCTCCCTCCCTTCTCTCTCTCTCTGCAGCTCAGTGGGTCGAGCGAGGCACCGACACAGCCGGGGTTAGGGGTTCAATTCAACGCCCATGTGAAAAATAAGGTGGTTATGGGTGAAAGCGTCCACCGACTGGTATATTTCTCTCTCAGTTCGCCTTTCTGAGCGTTCTCCCTGTGAGCGACCTGGCCGATGTGTCGCTCTGTTCTGACAGACTGTGGGCGGGGCCAGAGGCTCTGACTGCATCTATGCAGCGGTCTGCAGCTACAGAGTTTTGTACAGGAAAATCATGTGTCATGTGCTTTGGTTTTACCTGTCATAACATTACATTGTTTTGGTGAGTTAGCTGGCAAGTCGGCTGATATGGTAAAGAGAACAAAAAAAAATTGGGCACAACACTCGCTCAGTAGAAGAATATACAGTAGACTCTATTTACTGCATTAAAAACATGACGTTTCGGCCATGATGGCCTTCATCAGATCCTTCGTCAGATCCTTCGTCAGATCCTGGATCTGGGGCCAGCTGCATAAAATTAGTTTAAGAATAGTCTAAGCCTTAGACTGGTCTTAGATTCTCAGGTTAGACTAGTCCAAGTTAGCCCCTTCCTCCTGGGGCCAGTTGCATAAAGATAGATCTGGTCTCAGACTTAAATGTGGCCTTAAGTCAAACTTACTATAGACACTTACATTTACCCGTTCATACTACTTCTTGATTGTTGTAGATCTCTCATGGTTGTTTTTCTCTCTAAAGACTCGCTCTCTTCTTCAGGTTCTTTCCAAAAACCAAAGATTTGGCATCTTGTATGAAACAGCTTCAGTATTTAAACTTCCCGCTCTGACAGTTAGGCGGACTCGTTGCCATAGCAACAAAGTTCTTAACTCAAGGTTAGCTAGAGGGAAGGTGGCTACCTGTCCTACATCTAAATAAGTCAGTCGTAATATTTAAGTAACAGAGGGTCTTAATTAGCCCAGTCCAACCTGAGAATCTAAGACCAGTCTAAGGCTTAGACTAGATTTAAACTAGCTTCATGCAACTGGCCCCTGGATAAGCTTGAGTTACTAAGAACTTTGTTCCCAATCCCAACATTTCCATCACATGCTTCACACACACACACACACACTATTGTGATACTTTACATTTTCACTTTTAATTTTCTAATGCTAACATCTCGAACCTGAACCTCCATCCATATCTTATATCTATATTTCAGGTCCGTGTCTCACAGCGGCGTTAAAGTCTAAAAGCATCACATCCTGTTTGTTGGTAAATTAGCCTCAGTCTGTCATTTGTTAATTCCAGGAAGTGCTGAAGAGTGATGCGTCTGTCTTTCAGTACATCTCTTACCCGTACAGCTTCCTGCCCGCTAACATGCATTAGCGAGCATCAGCGGCCAATCACGCATCAATATTTCAGTGATGTAACGGAGTCGCTGGTCTGTGTCTGGGCTAAATGAGTTTAGACAAGGGAGGAAGAGGAGGCCGGCTGTATTTTTAGAGTTATTACAGTGTTATAGAGACACACGGACGCTCTTTTCATTAAGCACACTGATGAGTTTAATCCAGGTAAAAGCCATTATCCCTTATTGATTTCCCTTAAATTAAATCTGCACCAATCACAAAGGAGGAGAGAGTGTAGGTAAAGAGAAGCAGACGAGTTACAGAAGTGATTTTTAAGCTTTGAGACAGTTGAGATGTGGATTTCAACTCAATATCAGGAAGACGTCGACAAATATTTGAGAGATAATTCTAAATAGTACTGTGCAAAAGTCTTAAGCACCCTAGATTTTTCTTTATATACATTTTATCTTTATTTATTTCTATTCTGCACTAGTGTGTCAGACTGCTCTTTATAGTACATTTTTTTTATATTTAGAAACTTTTAATTTCAATATTTCTGAAAGCATCTTTATGGAATGTTTTGCACATGCTCTCTCTTCCAGCACCGTTGTTAAATATGTGTATGCTATGGCATGGCAAATTAGCTAACATTATCACTATGGGGCTATGACTGTATGCCTTTTAGTGACACTGTTAATAGACTCTATGTGTGTGTGTGTGTGTGTGTGTGTGTGTCACACTGCCATCAGGCCGATCCTGGAAACGCTGTGATTGCCTCTGTATTGATTATTCACTGATTATTCGGCTGTTGATGTACACATGAATAAATAAATGATTCAAGTGTGTTTGTGTAAGAAAGACAGATGGAGGGGAGAGAGGAAGGAAATGGTGAGTAGGGGAGATCAATTGATTTATTGACTAATTGACTGATTGAGAGAGTGACAGATAGACTTGACAATTACGCCTCGTTTATATATTCCATTATGTTCCAGTAGGCCGGATGTCCGTTCATTCCTATGGGAGAGAACTTTCACGGAGCAAAGGCGACCCCTTCTGGACGACGTTTGCTTTGGATTCACTGATGGATTCATTGAAAAAAATCAAACTTTTTTGTTTTTTCCAAATCATCTCGAGTCTGTTAACTTGACCGGAAGTTGTATTCATGCCTGAATTTGTGTGCTAATTTCGATTTTTTTTGGATGATTGGGTGACAATGCTCACCTGTTTATGATAGGCTGTTACTTTGCTTTAACAAATAATAAAACCTCCCTTAGAAATGCGTTTTTTAATGTTTTGCAAACAAAACTAGACGGGCACTCCTTGGCCCATGCTACACCCTTCCACGAAGTTTCATGAAAATCGGGCCAGTAGTTTTTCCGTAATCCTCCTGACAAACAGACAAACAAACGGCACCGAATACATAACCTCCTTGGCGGAGGTAATAATAAATAGCCGTCCCACTGACATAAGAATTTGAGTCATGAAGGCACGGAAAAGCGCTAAACTTTCCTCCATATTGCGCCTGTGGCTCATTTGGCATTCCAACCAGCAGGGGGAGCTGACGTACGTAGAATATAACAAAGAGGTAGAGAGTTCTGAGTCTTACCTTCCACCAGATCGTCCATACTGGTGATCTTCTTGCTGCCGTCCACGGTGTAGATGGCGCGAACCCCTTGCGGAAGGTGCAGGTTGTCCGCCAGCGAGCGCGTCAGCTCCATCAGCAGCGCGTCGTACGAGCGGAACCGGTCGCTGGACACGGCGTACACCAGACCCTTGAAGTACCGGTCGCCGTTGCGGTAGAACCGGACCTTTTTGGCCCGTTTCTCCGAGGTGAGCGCCTGCAGGGTGCGGGTCCGGTAGTAGCTGCAGTTGGCGCTGTGGGCGGGGCTGGGAACCAGGCTGCTGCCCCGGGACCCCGGACCGGAACCCCCCCCGCCACCGCCGCCCCCGCCGCCGCCGCCGGTGGAGTCATCTCTCTTGGCGCGGGTGGAGCGGCCGCGGCGAACTTTGTCCCGTTCGTCGAAATGCTCCAGCTCGATGCTCTTGCTGTTCAGGGACATGGTGAATGACGGGCCGCTAACGTTTCAATAGTGTTCCCGCTGCCCGAGGATCATCTCTCAACAGTGACAAGCAGTGACTCTAGACCCGGTAACCTGGTTGAAGTCCCGGGTAATTTAGCTATAGTCCTGGTAACCTGGTTCTAATCCCAGTAAAATGGATGTAGACCCGGTAGCCTTGCTGTGGACCCGTATGCCTGGTTGTGGTCCCGGTATTTCCCAAGTATTTCCCAAGTTCGTTGACGTTCTTATCCAGAGCGATTCCAGATGATTCCCCGGGGTTCAGTGCCTTGCTCAAGCGTACTTCAACAGGACACGTGGCTGTGGATGGACACGATATTGACGGTTGCGGTAGCTGAACCTGGGGCTTTCTGGGTACGGGACGGACTCTCTAACTCTGCACCACCCTGACGCCCCATTCATCTTTAACAATTCCTTCCCAATATATCCGTTATTCCTGCCAATATGAAGACAATAGCCAGCCTGGTCCACAAAATCAACCGTAATCCCGGTAAATGGCTACGGAGTACTATGTATTTTGGCGTTGTAGTTCCAGTAACCCAGCTGTAGTCCCAGTAATCTGGCTGTAGCCTCGGTAAAATGCCGTTTAGTCCTGGTAAACCAGCTGTAGAACCCGGTTACCTGGTTCTAGACCTGGTAAAATACTGTGTAATCCTGGTAATCTGGTTGTAGACCCAGTACAATGCTGTGTAGTCCTGGTAATTTAGCTATAGGGCCTAGTAACCTGGCTCTAGACCTGCTAAAATGGCATGTAATCCTGGTAATTTGGATCTAGACCCAAGAAGAGGCCGTTTAGTCCCAGCAGACCTGGTAAAATGGTTGCAGTCCTGGTAATCCGGTTCGTTTTCGGTCTCTGTCTCCCGTTCCAGTCGGTCACACTTTCTCTCCACCGGCTACCAGCGTCATCAAAATCCCTTCATCACCGACAAGGAAAGGATGACAACCGCATGGCTTACCAGTCGTCCTGAGAGAGAGAGAGAGGGAGAGAGAGAGAGAGAGAGAGGGAGAGAGAGAGAGAGAGAGAGAGGGAGAGGCAACTGGCATTCAGTGTTCAATTATCTCTACCGGTGCAGCAGGGATAGATTTATATTGAATTAACTAATTCAATCATTTAGTTACATTGAACACAGGCTTGCATTGAATTAATGTGTTTGAATTTTCTAGCAGAACACATCACAGTCAGTGCTTCCTTTATGCATGCATTCACAATGTTACACTGCAGCCAAATCACATCTGTAGCCTATGAGGACCATCTATAATGTCACCATATTTCAGATGATATTCCTGCAAAGCCTGGGTCAGACACTGTCATTTCATCCCAGTCAAATCAAACCTGCATCAGGCCCAGATTAGAATATTATCCATTTTGTTTCAATGAAGCCAAATCTCTGTGAAGCCGGTGCAGAATATTATGTTGCCCGAATTATTCTGTGTTTTTCTCTCTCTCTTTATCTGATCAAGGAATTGACATGATCCATCTATCCGCCCAAATACTGCTAAGCTGTGCTGACAACGCCGCCGTTCTCACTAACACACACACACACACACACACACACACACACACACACACACACACACACACACACACACACAGAGGGGGAGAGAGAGAGAGAGGCACCTACCAATAATGCCGTGAAACCGGTTTGTTGCTATGGAGGTTTTTCCTCGCTTTCCGGTCCGGTCTCTGTGGTCCTGCCGGTGGATCCGATCCGATCCGAACCAACGGGAGGGTAGATCGGTTACCGAGCCGGTCCAGGCCGGTCCGCTAACCCGGGATGCAGGGATGCAGGGGGCTACCGGGCGTCCGGGATGATGCACCGAGACAGGCGGCAGACAGCATGGCCGCTGCGGCAGAGAGAGAGAGAGAGAGAGAGAGAGAGAGAGAGAGAGAGAGAGAGAGAGAGAGAGAGCAGGAGGAGGAGGAGACCGGCAGCACCCCACTCACTCACCCACCCCCCTCCTGTACGTGATAAGTTCCCTCCCTCCCTCTCTTCTCTCTCTCTCTCTGGGTCTTTGTCTACCTCTCTCTATCGCTGTCTCTCTCTCTCCTAGTCTTAGTGTACCTCTCTCTACCTCTCTCTCTCTCTCTCTCTCTCTCTCTCTCTCTCTCTCAATTCAATTTTCAATTCAGTGAGCTTCATCAGCATGACGTAGGCTACATGTGCACATGTTGCCAAAGCAGAGATTCAAACATAAATGAAATGGAAATAAAATGAAATAAACTGCATATTTAAAAAACAAAAATAGATTCTTCACACTGATGATTACAAAAAATAATCATAAAATAATTACATGTGCTTACTAAGCAAAGTTAAAAGAAGGGATTGCATGCAGAGTTGATGTGTTTCTCTCTCTCCTTGTCTTACTGTACCTCTCTCTCTCTCTATATATATATATATATCTTTGTCTGCCTCTCTCTACCTCTCTATCTCTTTCTCTGCCTTTCAATTTAAAGCATCCAAATTCAAAGAAAAATAAAGAAAAATGAATAAGAAATGAATTTAAAAAATGAATGAATAATGAAAAAAAAATGATAATAAAAAACAATAGTGCACAATAGTAAACATCTAACTGTACAAATTCAGCAAGTTTGCATTGGCTGCAATGTGCATTTGCTGCCAAAGCTGGAATATTGTAAAAGAAAAACAACAAAAAAATACATAATGTGACATTAATTATTGTTATCATATACATTTATTGTCTTTCTTTCTTAGTCTTGGTCTCTCTCTCTCTGTCTCTCCCAGTCTTTGTCTACCTCTCTCTCTATCACTCTCTCTCTCTCTGTCTCTCCCAGTCTTTGTCTACCTCTCTCTATCTCTCTCTGTCTCTCTCTCTCTCTCTCTCTGTGTGTGTTGGTCTACCTCTCTCTATCACACTCTCTCCCTCCGGCGGTGCAACAGCTCCTCCGGCAGGTGAGCGGTGAACCAGAAACATCACCGTTCACTGGAGAGGAGGAGGAGAAAAGAGGAGGAGAGGAAAGAGGAGAGCGGTTGAAGAGAGGAAGGAGAGGAGAGGGAGGAAAGGAGAGCAGAAAGAGGGGAGTCGGAGAGGGGAGAAGGGAAGAGGAGGAAAGATGAGGGGAGGAGACAGGACAGATGAAGAGCAGAGTGAGAGGGGAGGAAGGAGGAGGAGAAGAGGACAGAGGAGGAGAGAGAAGGAAAGAGGAAAGGAGAGAGGGGAGGAGAAGAGAGGAGAAGAAAAGAGGAGGTGAGAGGAGGAGAGGAGAGGTTTTCCCGCAGCAGACTCGTTCCTTTGTTGCTCAGCTGGTTTAAAGCATGAAGGCAACGAGACCCGGGCAACTTTTAATGGCAACTTTGATGAGCAATATGACCGTCAGCAAGGATGGGGATTTAACACTGCAATAAATACTACTACTGATAATACTGTTATTACCACTACTATTAATACTGCTACTACTACTACTACTGCAACTACTATTACTACTACTACTACTACTACTACTACTACTACTACTACTACTATACTGCAACTACCATTACTACTACTACTACTATTACTACTACTACTACTACTATACTGCAACTACCATTACTACTACTACTACTATTACTACTATACTGCAACTACCATTACCACTACTACTACTATTCCTACTACTATACTGCAACTACTATTACTACTACTACTACTACTACTATACTGCAACTACCATTACTACTACTATTACTACTACTATACTGCAACTACTATTACTACTACTACTACAATACTGCAACTAATATTACTACTACTACTATTACTACTACTATTACTACTACTATACTGCAACTACTACTACTATTACTACTACAATACTGCAACTACTATTACTACTACTACTACTATTACTACTACAATACTGCAACTACTATTACAACTACTATTACTACTACAATACTGCAACTACCATTACTACTACTACTACTATTACTACTACAATACTGCAACTACCATTACTACTACTACTACTATTACTACTACAATACTGCAACTACCATTACTAGTACTACTACTACTAGCAGCGCTAATATATTACAACAACAAGGTCAATAACTAACAATAATAATCTTTATTTGTATAGTATTTTACAAAACTTTGCACAGTGCTTTGCAGAAAAAACAAAAATGAATAAATGATGACAAATTATTATAATGGCTACAGTAATAAATAATTCCTCCTTGTCCATTAGCGGTCTAAATATTTGATGACGCTGCAGTGGGCGTGGCCGGCGGCTTGTTAGGGGGCGTGGCCAGATGACTGGCTCATCAGTCAGCAACACATTAAAAAACTCTCTCCTACCTTCTTCTTTCTTTCCCCAGCACTTCTCTCTCATCCAGGATCCTTCTGGGCCATCGCTTGTCTGGGTGCTGTGACCTCTGACCTTTGACCTCCTTACTGTTGGTTGCTTGTAAAGTTGGTCATCTTTCATTTGAAGCTTATTTTACTGTTACACTCACAGTAGTTCACTCGACTAGAATATAAGTGCAATGTAAGATAAACAAACCATTAGGTCTAACAGGGCATGGTGTTAATGTTTGGCAGTTAGTATCTATCTATCTATCTATCTATCTATCTATCTATCTATCTATCTATCTATCTGGGATCCAATGCAGGTTGCAAAACAGAAACCTTTCTTAACTGGATTCTTTATTGTGATAAAAAGGAGAAACTCTACACTAATAGAACCGATGGAAAAATGCCAGACTAATAGAGGTAATTTATTTCAAAGTGAAGAGAGCCTTGGTCCTCTTGTTTTTTTGGACAGTATTACCAAAGAGCACCTTCCAATTACATCTTTCTATACTGATATTATATTTCATGTGTATCGCAGCTGCATTCTCTTCTCTTTCTTTTCTTTTCTTTTTTTTTTTGGAGATGTCAGGGTTATTCTGCCGGCTGGATGAACAAGCAGCCCCCCCCCCCCCCTCCCCTCCCATCCCCTCCCATCAGCCAACTGGGGTGGTGGGGTGACAGCTGGCACCCGAGGCTATCAGCCAGCCCCGCCCCTTACTGTCAGCAGAGCCAATGAACCATTCATCCATGTTATCCAGGTTATTCTTATGTTTTTATACAGATGAACCACATACCTCCTGATCAGCTCTTTCACTCATAACACACCTGACCGTAGCGATGAAACATTCAACTTAATGTTTTACAGAAAAATAAACTCTGTCGTGTCGACCACAAACCAAACATCCAGCCAGTAGTAGTAGTGATCACAAAATGACTTATGAGATGATTTAGTGAGACTGCTTGGCTGAAGCTCCTTACAGCATTCCTGCATCACAACTAAGAAACATGTTCATAATAAAAACAAAAACCACACTGTTCAGGTTTGGTTAATTTCCCGATTTCTTTATTTACTTTTTTTATTCTTTTTATCAATTCACAAAGCACAATGAGCAATGCTTAAATTCTGAATATAACAAAATCATCATATATCATAATACAGAGAGCTGTTTTAAGAGAAATAACGCTGCAGACTCTCTTAGGGAGTTGCTAACCCTAAAACCTAAACCCTCACTGAGTGAGAATCTTATAATGTAACACACAAATGTTTTAACCCTTCTGTTTTCCATCCAGTGGTCAATCTTTCTTTGCTTTATCAGAAACCATACAGTCTCACTTTGACAGTCGTCCATTGATGAACTGTGGTACATTGATAGACTGTTGATTAGTGTAATGTAATATTGAAACAATTATTGAATTAGAATTATTAGTATTAGTATTAGTATTAGGAATGCAAGACCTTGTTTTTTAGTTCTTTGCTTGAATTGGTCACCCAGTGAAACTTGGAGCACAAAATCAATGAGGCAACAATGTTTTACAGCTTACTTGAGGATGTACTGATTCGTTTGGTTTGATTGATTGATTGATTTATTGATTGACTGATTGATTGATTAGTGTATTTCAGTGTCTTGGATTATGTTAAAACACTATTATCCATGAAGTCACTGAGAACAGGTGCGTACACAGATACGGGGCAAGCGTCACACATGGCACAGCAGCACACAGCATGCAAAACCAGTTACAAACAAACTTAGGTCCCATCAAACAAATAATTCAGCTTGCCTTCTAACTAATGGCCTCAGCAGCAAAACTTAAAGTCAGCATTTTAAGAGCATCTTGCTTCCTTAAGTTGACGCATTTCCTGTTGAAACAGGATGTTGGGGCGGGACTTAACATGCGGAAGGATCAATCGGAAGTTTATTGTGGCATGGAAAATAAGTCATTTTTCATTTCATTGTGACTTTAAAATCCAATGTACATCATTTCTAGCCAAGTACTTTAGTTCTCCTCAATCATCAATATATGGTGATATCAACAGAAAGGTATAGCAAAATACATATTGAATATATGTAAGCCCAAATATAAATATATACATAATTGACATATGTATGATTTTAAACCCACAAAAACCCATGGTGTAACACGAGGTAAATCAAATCATTGAGGAGAATAGTTTAGCTTCTCTTATATTTCATGCCTTATATTTCACAATCATAAACAAGTTTAGTTTAGTTTATTAGTTGGGAATTTTACAAGGTGCTTAACATGATGACTACAGTTAATGTTAAATAATAATGATGCTGTTTAAAATGCTGTTTATTTATGACACACTTTTCATTAAAAACACATCTCAAAGTGCTAAAGAAACAAAAATAATTAAAAACGGGTAAAACCACAGGAAAGAAAATGAAATGCAAAGCTGAGAAGTAGCTATATAGCGGCCAGTTTTTCTTTTTTTTTTTTTTTTGCTGTTTTTTAAACACAAAACTACAGTATCACTCAGTGAAACAATACAGTGAAAGAGCCTTGACCCTAACATCCCCAACACCTACAGACCCATGTCAAATCTCCCATTCCTCTCCCAAATCCTCAAACGCAATGTTGCTGCTCAACTCAAAACCCAGATTGGCCGTTATCCAACGGCCGTTATCGGAGTCACCAATGACGGTCTACTCTGCCATCAATACTCTCATCCTCTCAGACTTCAATGCAGCCTTTGACACTATAAACCACCACATCCACATCAAGCATATGGAGACTAGCTAACTCTTCTCACCTGGTTCCAATCCTACCTTACCGTTGAGCAACAGTACATCCACATCAAAAACTCCAAATCAGTCACTACTCTTGTTATCCAGGGCGTCCCTCAGGGTTCAGTTCCTGGCCCGCTCCTCTTCATTCTATATATGCTCTCCCTTGGACAGATTATATGCTGCCATGGCGTCTGGTACCGCTGCTATGCGGATGACACTCAGCTTTACCTCTCCACTAAATCCATCACTTCCACCACTCTCTGACTGCCTCTCTGCTATAAAAAATTGGATGCATCATAATTTTCCTAAAACGCAACTGCAACAAATCTGAAATCCTCCTCATTGGCCCCAAATCCCATTCCCACTCAGAAACCGACTTCTCAAACCATAAGGTTTGTGTTATGGTCAGAGGTGGTAGAAGAACACAAATTCCCTACTCAAGTAAAAGTGCAAACTGATTTAAAAATATACTCTGGTAGAAGTTGAAGTACCGTTTCAAATCCTTTACTCAAGTCAAAGTATAAAAGAATGTGGACTTAAATTTACTTAAAGTATAAAAGTCGTTCTCTAAAAAAGTCATTTCTAATGTTCTAAACTGGTTTTCTGTTGAGCGTTCCTTTGAATCTCAGATGAGAAAGAGTCTGCAGCTCAAATCGCGAGCCCGAACCCTAGCAGCTGAATTCACTAACGTTAATTCTCTCATCGCTTCTCTCTCTCTCCCTTTCCCTAATTTTTGGTGTTGCTTTGCCGAACAAGCAGCCAGTCACATCTGGCTCTTGATCAGCTGCTTCTGGGATGGAAGCCGTCTGATGCTGAAAATATTTTTTTTTTGATGATTTCTCGAGAATAACGAGTAACGAAGTAACGAAGTAAAAAGTCTTCAGTGAAAGAAAAACTTGAGTAAAGTACAGATACTTGAAAATCTTACTTAAGTGCAGTAATGAAGTATTTTTACTTTGTTACATCACACCCAGTGGCGGCTGGTGAAAAATATTCTAGGTGGGGCTGTGCCATATTCAGTCAGTTTCAGTAACCATAACATTACAATGTAACACAAACTGCAGGATACCAGTGCTCTGTGAAATAGTCAGTAATTATTTAATGCCAACATTAAAAACTTGAGGCATTCTCACACAAAAACATAAAAAGCATATTGCACAAACATATTGCTGGATGACTTATGCTAAGGTCAACTACAATATATACAAAGAAAAATGGGGTCAGGTGAACTGGTTATCAAAAGGCATTCTGGGAAGTGTAGGAAATCACTAACTGAACTAGAAGTAGACAAGGCAGGTTGAGGGAAAGTGGGTACACCAGTGGTTCTCAATGTGGGGTCCGGGGACCACCAGGGGTCCTTGAGGGTGTTCCAGGGGGTCCTCAGCATATTGATGAATTGTTAAGTTGTAAACTTCACCATTCTTTCATTTACAAGAAGTTAACACAATTAGAGTATGTAGAAGAAAAGATTTTGATCATAGTTTCTCTGTTATCTCTCTACCTACAATACAGATAGTCATGGGATCCTGGACAAAATCATATCTAGCAATAAAAATATTCTCAGATTTGGGTCCGAGAGACAAAATCTCATCAAATGGGGGTCCGTGGCCTTATTGTGGACTAAACTAGGGGTCCTTGATATGGAAAAGGTTGAGAATCTCTGGGGTACACCAAAAAAGTTAATTAAAACACTTAATCACAAAATAATTCCTGGAATGCATTGAACATAAATATCTACAAATATACATATGATATATAACAGGATTGGATTTTTCCTTTAACACCGCGTGCGCTCTCTGTTGTGCAAAGAACCCTCAACCCTCATAACAGCTTTTTATCCGTTTGTGCTCTCTGACTGCACTCTGTCTTATAGACCTACAATAAGCATACTAACACACTGTTGACTGTCATTAGGCTTGTGAGGTGTTGCATTAAGATTTCATGACTACATTAAGGTTTTATGTAACAAGCTCAACTATTGCCCTGTATACGAAGGCTGACACAGATAGATTATTAGACTGTGTGTGTGTGTGTGTGTGTGTGTGTGTGTGTGTGTGTCTGACATCTTATTTGTACAGGAATTTTGCCCTTCTGTCCTTCTGAGTGGCAAACCTCTCAATGACCCTGTTATTGAAGTCAGGAATGTTTCTGATCAGTTTCTTTTCCATGGAGAGCATAGCCAGAGCATTCAGGCGATCCTGTGTCATGGTCAGGAAGGTCTTGATCCTCTTTAAAGTAGAGAAGCACCTCTCTGATTCTGCTGTTGTCATGGGTGTGGTGATGAGAATCCTGAGAAGACTGACAGTCTCAGTGAACGTGCCCTGAAGGTTGTTCTCCATGAAAAACTGGAACAGAGTCAGTGCACCACTGCAAGCCTTGAACTCGTTGTTCTCATAGATCAGGGTTAGTTCTGTTTTGAGCTTGGCCTTGTTCAGCATGGGGTAGGCCTCCACTGTGGTTTCCAGCGCTGAATCCGGGAACTTTACAGTGTGTTCCGGGAACAAGTCTCCTTGCAACAGAGTGGCACTGATGAGGTGCTTGGTGAAAGAGAACCGCTCCTTGGCATGACTCAAAATGGTATCACATACCTATGAAATGATACATCATTTTCAAAAAACAGGGCAGTACACATAGTGAACAGCAGAATTAAATTTTCACATCTCTCAGTCTAAATAATGTCATCAGTATCCTCTTACAAGATGAGCATGTTATTTTGTGACAAGCAAGGACCGCTTACTGCTTAATATCAGGAATGTGAAATAACCACATCTAAACACTTCAGTGTCAGCCTTCCTCAGTAGCTGTGTGGTGAATGGAACACCATCAAATGGCAGAATAAAAAAAATATATAAAGGCCCATTCACACTTAGAGCGACAACTATAAAGATAACTATAAACTATAACGATATGCTGTTGCTCACACTACAACAATATTGGCACCGAATATTCCGAGAAAAAATGGAGCATGATGACTTTACTGACGTGGCTTTTATTTTACTCGCTCTCTAAAGTAAATAACAACAGAGCCGAAGGATTTGGGTTGCTGCAAAAGAGAGAGATGGCAGATAATAATGCTCTTTCATAACATTATTGTGCTTTGTTTGTATGAGAGCTAATGGTACTAATGGTCACCAAGTGAAGCTATTCATTTCTTTACCAGTAGGTGACACTGCACACCACATCTACTGTAGATCAAAGAGTAAAGTGTCCTGTAGCCCATGTTGTGAGAAACACCTGAATGTCACCGTGGCTAAACGGGTTTCAACAGGATACTGGAGACACATGTTGCTCCCTCCCGGTCATATTGAAAACAGGATGATATCGCATTTGCGGTCAGGTTGGCCAAGAGATTATGCTATTTTCTTAGCATCATGCTAGCAAAAGGTAGCGATTTAGCTAGCTTCCAGGTCAATAAACTGCCTTACCGCTAAGCCCAAGAGCTGTTCCGATCCCGACCGGTATGTCACATTTCTTTTCAACATTTTTAGAGCCGATGGTCTTTGGTTCCTCTGGAGTTCTGTCATCAGCTCCTCAGCAGCAGCTCCATCACTGCAGTGAACTAATGAACTCTCCCACCCCTTCTTTGTAGAACTTTAGTTTGATTTTGGTAGTGATTTAAATCTTTTTATAGCTAGTTATAGTTATCGTTCTAGATGTGAATGGGCCTTATTATTACACAGGAATTGAAGAAGGCAGACAGTGAAAGATAGCAGAGGGTAATTTTACACATCTTTACACATGAATAAATAATAAAATAAGTAAAAACACCTAATTGAGTGTCTTGTGAACAGAACTATGTTACAGCTTACCTCTGTAGCCAACCGCTGTTCTCCTTGTCCTAGTGTCCTCCGTTTCTTTGTGGGCTGCTGCTGCACAGATCCACTGTGTTCCCCATGCAGAGATGGAATGGAGTCCCTGATCCAAAACACAAGTTAACATCCACAATTACTGTTTCAGAAACTGACCTCCCGGAGACAAAAAATTAGTCTGTCATTGTGTACTGTGCTTAATAAACTGTATCTACATTATCATCCTAACTGGATTTCCTATTCACTGTCTTTAAAATGTTGAAACAAGTATTTGAGTTGCTCTAGTGTGTTCAGCCATGCACATTTATGTTTTTACAGACTGTTTAAGATTGAAACAGTTTTTTCATAATAAGAATTTTCTCAGCCAATGATAAATAATTATTTACCTGATCGTTTGCATGCTGTTGGTGAACCTCTGGATGATTCCTGTGATGTAGACAGAGTCGATGTTCCTCTTCTGCAGCTGGTTAAACAGCATGTCCACGTGTGGCATGATCTTGTGAAACAAGGCCAGGAAAAAGCAGAAATCCTCATCTTCCAGCATTCTCACAAAGCCCCCAGCCTCTCTGACAGTTGGAGGATCAAAGTTACCCGAGTCTCTGATGGTCTGGAAACACCGTAGGAGGTCATCCTTGTGCTCATACACAGTGTTAACAGCACGACTGTGGAAGTTCCATCCTGTTGTCGACGTTCCGGGAAGTCTGCGTACCACCACTTGATCAAGCACGGCGGTTCGCTTGAATGACCGGGAGAAGAATGCAGCAAATCCACCAAGGTCTGAAAAAAAAGTACTGATCCTGGGGATGTGTGATGTTGCCTGCTGCATGATGAGGTTCAACTGGTGCGCATAGCAGTGGACGTAGTGTGCATTTTCGTAGACATCCTTTACCTTACGCTGCACTCCACCTGTGGCTCCCCTCATCACGGCAGCCCCGTCCTATGCCTGGGCGATTAGTCTGCTCTCTTGTCCCTCAGGGAGGATCGTGCTTAGCCTCCCCAACAGCGCTGTGGCGATTGTGTCAGCGGTTGCATTCTGAAGAGGGATGAACTCGAAAAAACGCTCTTGGACGTTGTTATGGATGTCGATGTACCGTAGCACAAGCACCAACTGGCAGTGGGTGGAAATGTCAGTTGTCTCATCTGCCTGAATAGCAAGATAATCAGCATTTTTTACTTCCTCCAGAATGTGATCTTTAAGGACTGACAGCATGCAGTCCAAAAGTTCGTTCTGCACAGTCTTTGAGGTGCCTTTAAAAACGGTAGCTGTCTTCAGGTGCTCATCCAACACACTGTCTAGCGAGGCGACAAGATCTACTAAACCCCTGAAAACACCAGGGTTGTCTGAGGATTCGGTCTCATTGTGGCCGCGTAAGGCCAGCTCAAAGGCCCCACAGAATTTAACACAGTCAATTATCTTTGATAAAATGTGCCTGTTCTTATCCACCTCTTTGTTGTGTTTCCTCACACCAATCCTGTGGCCTTCGTCCAGTTGCGTAGCGATGTTAACTCTGCCTAGCATGGCTAGCTTGACCGTATTCTCCATGTGTGCCCTCGTACACTCATGTTTCTTAATCTTTTCAGATAAATGTTTCATGTCCTTTACTCCTGTAACAGTCCATGTTGTATCTGTTCCCGCCGTTTTAAAAAGTAAGCATGGGAAGCAAAATACGGCATTTACATGACTGCATCCAGCTAGCCAAGCCTTTCTGTTGTACCAATTACAGGAGAAGCCTTGCATGTACGTTTTACCTTTTTCGCTAGCTTATTGTCTGATTTTGATGTCAGGTTGATCTGGCCCAAGCTCTTTGACTTGAAGTTTCTCCACCAAAGTTCTCCTCTCAAATGGATTTTGGAGAAGAGATCGTATTGAATTTGGGGGCAGCTGAAATCCTGTGTCTTGAGATCCCGCGTTCGTCACTGTCAAAAACGTCAGGTGTCCCTACTCCACCACTGACTGACTCTGCTTAGGGCGATAAATTAATCGCCCTTTAGGCATCAGATTCGAGGATGCTGATTGGCTAAATTTATGTTGCTATGTGCAGATCTTGTGTCAGTAATTGGCTGCGCTGCTGCACTGACTGGGCGATGTTTCTATCGCCCCAGAAAAGATATTGAGAGAGAGGGGACGAACAGGAAGCTAATTTTCCCCCAAACATAATGGTTTATATTTTATATATTACACGTTATTTTGCATTTTGCACATACATACTTAAAATAAGTGATTACTGTTTATTTTAAAATTTTCTATTTTAAAAAGAAAAATCAAAGAACACTTTCCACCAGGGAGGGCGGCGCCCTGGCGCCCTCTATTGGCCAGCCGCCGCTGATCACACCTCTGGTTATGGTGGTTATTCAGTTGCTATATAGCAACTGAACTGATATAGCTATATACAGTATATACACAGATTGATTGATTAATTGATTCCCATTGGCAGTATGATCATTTCAGACAGCAGACAAATCTGATTCGTTTTTGAAATCTGATCTTTAAGCCCAGATTGGGTTTGTGTAGAAATTATCATCACTTGGTCATTACAGCATTGGTTGACCCTGTAGCAACACAAGCATATGTTTTCTGTCCAACAACTCTAGCAACAACTGCTAGCAACAAGCTAGTAACATGGAAGTTTCACCCTTGTATATTCTGATGGTTTGCATTATCTAGTTGTGGTAAAGAACACCAACAGGAGGAGGCTGCTAACTGCCACGTTGTTGAGGAGCTTCCAGGCTCCACTGCTCTCCTGCTGGTTCTCCGCCATGTTTGTTGTTCTCTGTTCTTGTCGCAATGTGTGACATCAAATATGTGTCACGTGGAGACTGATGAAACAACACTTGAAATCCAATCTGAGAGGTCAGACTGAGTTGCATTTTCAAAGATGTGATTTGGATCACAATTCAAACCCCTATTAATGTGGTTTGAAATTTCTTATCAGAATAGTTTTTCCTATCACCATTTTTGTCCATGAAGAGTCTGAACCCACCTATGTATTTGCCAGTCAGAAGTCTGTTCTGCTTCAGATTCGCCCTCCCAGACATCATGGGCTCCCATAGTTTTTAAAAATCCATTAAAAACAGCTCAGGAACTGCTGCCTTGATGAACATAATCATCATGCTCAAAAATAAGTAGGCATTGCTGTTTTTGTTTTTTTTTACGTGATTTCTGTCACTGTTCTGTCACTTAACCCTCTGTCAGTGCATGGGAGATATGTTGTAGTAAGCATCAACACATCTCGCTTGGCTTAATTTCATATTCAGTATTATTTACATGAATGACAAAATTAGTTATCGAATGTCATGACCCGGCAGGCTTTAGCCAGCTGGAACGTTCCATCTCCTACAAAAGGAACAAGCTATGCTAGCTAGCTAGCTAGCTAGCTGCAGCTTCACAGGCTGCTGTGAAAAAATCATAAAGTCATAAAATGCATCACAGCAGGTAATAATAACAGAAAATGTGCAAATGGTCTAAAAGCTTATGCTGCATAGAGAAAGAAAGGTGAATCTCAACACCTTTGTTTATTTGCAGAAGACAGACTACTTTGTGGTCAATGGAAAATCACATTAGCCATTTAGACAACCACAGGAGGGCTTCAGCCTACACTACTGTTTCAGCTCTCTATGATTGTGGTGTTCTAGTCATATTAGGAAAAAATACAATACATGTTA
The DNA here is from genome assembly GCF_046629955.1 of Centroberyx affinis. Lineage (NCBI taxonomy): Eukaryota > Metazoa > Chordata > Actinopteri > Beryciformes > Berycidae > Centroberyx > Centroberyx affinis. Next base: position 46,178 of record NW_027280694.1, on the reverse strand, counting down.
TTTAAAAAAATGGATTATGTTAATCAATGCAGCATTTTGTCTCTGAGCTGTTTTTAATGGATCTTTGAAAACAATGGGAGCCTATGAGTTCTGGGAGGTCGAGCAAACCTGCAGTAGAAAAGACAGTAGTAACGTCCGACTGGCAAATACATCAATGGGTTTAGACTTTACATGGACAATAATGGTGATAGGAAAAAAATAAAATTACACTAGTGTTATCCTTTAAGAAAAAAATTGACTTGTATCGGATATGCAAAAAAAATCCCATTTGCGCTGCCTGTCTGAACATAGCAATAGAGACTGGTTTCTGGGGTTTCAGAGGCAGTTTGGTTATGGGAGAGGGCAAAGCGAGGCAGAAGAATGAGGGTCAACTTCGATGCCGGGGTAGAGGGGAGCGGAGAACGCGGTGCTGAATTTATAAAGGTGGATCAGAGTGTCGGAGGAAAGCCTGTAGAAGGACAGAGCGCCAGCAGGCCAGTCCAGATACACTGCCACCCGACTGGAGCGGCTGCAGAGAGAAGACACATCGACTCTCTTGTTGTTGTGCAGAACCCAGCAGCCCTCCTGAGAACAGACCAGACTCCAAGACTTGTCGTTGCGTCCCAGCCTGCAGTCCTCCGCCTCACCTTTCCTGCCGATTCCTTTGTAGGTTACGCCGATGTTTAAGGGTTCCCACACCTCGACCTCCCAGTAACAGCGGCCAGTTAGACCCTCGCCACACAGCACCTGTAACCAGTGGCTAAACCTCTCTGGGTGATCAGGATGTGGCTGCTCCTCTGCCACCCATGTCACCTTTCTGTTCCCCTCGGACAGAGAGAGATTTCTGTGTGCTGTGTTGGGGTCCAAGGTGAGCTCACAGGCATCTGGAGGTAGGAAAACACATTTATTCCAACAGATATTGATCAAGTTGCGTTTTTTAAAAGAAGAAAAGGTGTCATTTAGAGTCATAGCTCATTTATTTCTATGTGTAGTTTACATTTCCCCTAATCATTTTGCAATGAATGTAATTACTTTGTTTTTGTTGTTTTTAAAATACAATCTTTACAGTGTCAAACTTGAAATGAACTGCTGTCCCGGCCAAGACGCCTTAAATAAAAAGACATGGTGTGACAGTAACGTTTGTTCGGCGACATGTTTATGAGGGATTATTTCCTGGAGGAGTCTTCCATTTCTTCTGTGGGTGTCAGCTGATTGACAGGAAGCAGAGCAGAATGCAACTCAGCGCTGAGATGAAAACACTCAACTCAGTTCAATGAAATAAGGAGAAAACAGAAAGTTTGACCAAACCAAATGAAGGCTCATGTCTGTGTAGATGAATTTCAGTCATCCAGGTAGTAAGATGTCCTCTGTGGGTAACTCCCACCATGATGTCACTTGTCAAGATGATTGAATATGAAAAATATTCAGGATCATCATTTTAGCCCTAATAGTTTTCAGATACTTACATTTCTTAAAGCCCGGTCTCATCTGCAAACTTCCACCATGTCCAACACTGTGGAGAAAAAAAGACAAATAAAAATCTATTAGCTCACCCTTTAAACTTTAAGTATTACTGCACTCATTCATTAAAGGTCCCATATGGTGTAAAGCAGGACTCCCCTTGCCTCTGTGATGATAAAGGAGTTGGATGGTCTATCTATACATGGTGAAAGTATCAAAACACACGGTCGCCAACTAAATCCACACAATCCATATTAGAAAAGCGAGCCTCTAAACGAGCCGTTTGGACTTCCGTAATTTTGTGGCGTCACAAAGGTTTGCTCATTATCAATTTTGTAAGAAATATAAATTTAATTCAATTCAAAACTTTATCAGGAAGAGCTTTTTCAGGCGCAATGAAAGAGGCAGTATGGCTAGGTGGAGTTCAACATGCTGATTGCAGCAGGGACAAAGGAAACTTTAAGGGTGTGTGTCCATATAGCGTTTCTCTCTGGCAGAAAAGCACTGGCAGGGTGCTGAGGAGCGTTTCATCCAAGCGCCTCATCAAAAAAGCGTTCCCAACACTTTTTTGATGAGGCGCTGCGCGTGGGTTTTGTTTCTATGACAACAATATCTTGACATTAAGGCTACGTTAACAGAGGGTTGCCTACACAGCTAACAACAAGCTAACAACAAGCTTACAACGCGTACGGTGATAAAAGCACAACACTCACCAGCAACATTCAGTGTCCGTCTGATCTGCTCCCACAAATGGGCTTTGCTGTGTCTGTTGTGATAGTTTCTGTGAGACATATCATACAGGTGCACTGGAGCGCACAGGAGCGGGTGGTGACGACACCAGCGCCTTTCTGAAAAGTTCAGAGATTTTCAACTAGAAGCGCTCGGAGCGGCCGCACAAAAAAGTTGGAGCGCTCTGAAAAAAGACGCTGGGTGCGGCGCTTTTTCTCTAGGCGGCCGCATGTGGCCGCATACGCTATATGGACACTCACCCTAAGTCTCTTTGTTTTAACTGCTGGCGCCTTGCAAATTCCATCCAGAGGATGGCCAGGGTGATCCAGGATGGCCATGGCTTTCCTCAGGACCTGTCTGTGGTGCAGGTCAGTGAGCCGGGCCTGATTCATCCCACTGACCTTACTCGTCCCTCTGACAAGGCCATTGAGTCTGTTCTTGATCTGAACATTTAAGTTGCCATACCAGGCAACAAAACAGAAGGTCAACACAGACTCAGAATAAAACTTTGATAAAAGATAGTCATCATGGACAAACAAACATTAAAACAATAAATCTTTCTGAGAAAGAAAAGAGGCTGTTGTGCATTTTAAAAACAGCCTCAGCATTGGCTTCAGAGGAGAGTTTGTTGTCAATGATTGTACCAAGGTACTTATCCACCAGCTCAATGTTGGAATCAATTAGACTAACAAAGTGTTTTTTTCAAAGCGGTTGTCGTTGTTTATTACCGGAGAGTTTTCCCTACCTGTAGCTGCCGGGCCACGGTGTCTCACGTTTCAGTCTTGAAACAGTTAGCCAATCGGAACAGAGGGGTTGTTAATATTAATGAGCCTTAAAGACACAGTGACAGAAACAGCCTGTTCTTGGTAAGGCTCAGAGAGATGCTGGAAAACGAACGTGTAAAAATGGATTGAGATTGTTTTTGGTTCATGACACCACACACACAGCTTTGAATGGACCTCAAGACACAAAATAAAACTCTTGACAGTGGAGGATATGGGACCTTTAACATAATACCACAGTACCATGAGTGGACAAAAGTGTATATATTATTAATATGGCTGGGCCCATTGAGAATGGAACCCCAAACCCTGGTGGCTTTAGTGCCTTGCTCTACCTATTGTACTCTATAAGACTGCATTTTATGAGAGTTCAGAGTCTGAACTCTCATAAAATGCAGTCTTAGAGTCTGAGTTTATCTGTCTGAACTTCAGACAGATAAACAATAAGAAAACAACATCAAATACCCAAAGGTAAACAGGCAACAATAAGATACATTTGATGCAAATTATAAAGATCACACCAGCTTTGCTATAAAGGAAACCTTTAAAGGCATATGCCACCTATAAAGAGTATATATTTGTTTTGTCTCCTTCAGGGTGGTGCTGTTGGGCAGCAGTATCCTCATTCTCTTCACTGCAATCACTAGCTAACTATCTAGACTTATTAACTAATTACTTTAGTTCGGTGAGTCCGTAGCTTGGATTATTCGCCAGCTCAGTGAGCAGCTTCATTCCTGAGTCTCCTGGGTGATTGTAGCTCAGGTCCAGTTCTGTCAGGTGGGACGGGTTGGAGCTCAGAGCCGAGGCCAGAGAAGCACAGCCTTTCTCCGTTACCATGCATCCTGACAACCTGAGTAAACACAAGGGTTGTTTCATCAACATGGAGGTTTGACATATTTATATAAAGGTTTTCCAGACGACTAAAGATAGTATACTGACACAGTTATGGTAACACGTATCAAACAAAAGTCAGGTATAAAGACAAACAGTAAGAGCTGAAATTTCCATGCATTCTTTGAAAAGGATGCCACAGGGCTACTAGACTGTAGAATGCATTCTACAGCTTGACATTTTTGACTTGTGGCTGGTTCGAGCAGCATTATTTTTCAGTGTCTGGATCGGGACCCTAAGGTGATTCTCTGTCCAAATCCACTGCCAATGAGGCCAAAGCCTTTGCTAAATTACTGAAATGTAAATAAAGTTAAACGTAAAGTAAAATACAGTAATCTGGTAGGTTAAAGGGGCAATAAGTAAGGTTTTTACTGCCCCACAGCACCAATGACCATAACATATCTTTAGGGATTGATAGGATTGTTGATCAATACCCATGACTCAACAATGACTTGGCCAGCTGCTGAGGTTCAATTTTGGAGCAAAACCTCACCGCCCATTGGAGTTTCAAGACACCTCATCCATTTTCAATTGCTCAGCAATGACAGACGTTTTTATGAGCGAACAACCGGCATCACAACGCATTTCAGCTACGAAGGCTGAAAAGCCTCGTTCTCAAGCCAACAAAGCAAATGACAAAGCAGTTTTATTATTTCAGTATTTAGCATGGTGATACATTGTTTACAGATACATGTCTCCTCTTCACTAGATGTTTCTCTTGGATCCCTTGCTCTAATTAGCTAGCTTACTCCTTTACATTGGGAAAAGAAGACCTTACTGCTGGTCAAGATGGAAGGATGGGGGGCTGTGACTTGCGTAGGAGGAGACAAGTTCTATCAATGTTGTTGCAAAACTACTGTTCACCATTAGTGGATGATAAAGTTCACAGATGACTTATTGCCCCTTTGAAGGTAAATTTCATCCTGCAACAGAATTCATGTTGCATTGAAATGCCTTGTCCACCCATTTGCATTATGAAGAAAGTATTTTTTGCAAACCAAGGGTCACAAAAAAATAGTGCATCTATGGATAAGCACCTCAGTGTCTTGAGTCTACAGCATGGACTCTTCAGTCCAGCAGACAGCTGTTCCACTCCTGAATCCCTCAGGTCGTTGTTGCTCAGGTCCAGGTCTCTCAGAGGCGAGTTGGGGAACGTGAGAGCAAAGGCCAGCTGCTCGATCCACTCTGCAGTCAGTTTACAGTCAGCTAGTCTGTGAACAGGATTGGATAATGGTGTTATACTCATGTACTCCTGAAAAAATAACTTATGATATATAAAACTATTGTGAGAAACAGGGAGAGAAACAAATGTGCTGTCTTTTCTTCCTGGTTGGTACAATCATTCTAGGATCACAGGATCATTTGTTCCATCTATTGTCTGGGTGCTGTGACCTCTGACCCTTGACCTCCTTACTATTGGTTGTAATGTTGGTGATCTAGGAATTGATACTTATTCTAATGTTGCACTCATTGTAGGTTACTCTGGATAACAGCATTAGGTAATGACGAAAATGTAAATGTAAAAATGTAGGCGGTATCATTTTTCAATAGCCCTCCCAACTTATATTTCTTTTAACACATCTTTCTTTAAAATGTTCTGTGATACAAAGATGTAGGCAGTTGAAATATGCTGTGTGTAAAATGTAGTAATGATTAACGCAACTTTGTAGGAGAAATTTTAAACAAGTTGCTAGTTGCTGTTGCAAGGTTGACCTGATGGTCGGTCACACTTTGGGTTCCATCTCAAATATGTATCTGAATTTTGCTTCCACTAGCATCAAGCGTTTAGGAATTGTGCCCCACTTCCTGTTTATGTTTATCACAGTCATTTGAGCACCACGGCCAAGCAGTTTAGTTTTTTAAAAATATTCATGTTCTAGAAAGTCCATATAAGCTGTGAAACATTTATGACTGAAATGACAACCAATATGTGCAATGTATTTGTGTTGGCTAAAATGTGAAGTTGCATGTTATAGCACCATCATCTGGCTGATTGGGTTAATGTTTGTTGCCTTAGTAGTGAAGGAGATTTGAAACCTATCCACCAAATTTGTTTGCTCTAGGACTTATGGCCTTTTCAGACAGGATGTGGTGTGCGCTGCGCTCGCATCTTAGTCCAGCACAGATCTGACTAGAAGATCTGGGAAGTCGTGGAGGAGCATGCAAAATAGGCGCGGTTTTCAAATTTTATAGCTGCTTGCTGGACAAAGCTTGACATTTGGCAGTTCCTAGCAAACCTTTTTCCAAGATAGGGTTTTCCTGCTGAAGTCTCTGTATAAACGGAGACTGGTGTTGTACAAGTCAGGGAATTCAGACAGAGCCAAGATCGACTTCTCTATTTTTGCTTCAGTGCCTCGCTGGCTGGCTGTTTCTATTGGCTGGGTGGGGCAGCGCACAGAGCAAAAGTTCAACTGGGTTGAACTTTAGGCATGAGTGTGCCAAACGGTGCCAAACGATGCCAAATGGTGCTGTGGTTGCGTGGCACAAGCCATAGGAAACAATGGGTTTCAGGGCGTTGGGGTGCAATTGCCGTGTCCTATCTGAAAATGTCTCTGAGGTACAGATAGATTTAAGGAAGAAGAAGAAGAAAAAGAAGAAGACAAACAATAGGGTTTCAATCCTACGGGCTTGAACCCCTAACAATAGGAATTTAAAATAGGAATTCAAGCTTATTCTACTGTAGCACTCATTGCAAGACACTCTGGAAAACAGTAATGACTGAAAAAAATAAATGGTTCAGTAAAAATAAAAGTAAGATTTAAAAATAGTGGCTGTAAATAAATTAATCATACCAGTATGTGCTATCATATTGGTCAAAGATCCATTTCAACCATTTTAGCAGTGTTTTATTTGTTGCTACTGTGATTAATTATGTGATTGATTATGACATTAAGGTACAAAGCATAACTGTACATTATACATATTACAATGGAACTGGTGAAACTTACAAGGCCTTTTGGCTGCACCTCACAGCTGGTATCAGTCTCATTCTGCCCGCCTCTGATGTGTTGTAACTCTTAAGGTCAAACACCTCCAGATCTTCCTCCGATACCTGCAGCATGTAGGCCAGCGCCGAGCAGTGCACAGGAGTCAGCTCTGGTCCCGAGTGATTTGTCAACATCAGATATTCCTGAATCTCGTCTTTCACTTTGTGGTCTCTCATCTCGACCATGGTCTGGAACAGGTTGATGCACCGGTCTGGTGAGAGGCCCTTTCTTCGGATGGTTTTGAGGTAAGTCAGGATTTTCCTGGTGGCATCTGAGCTTGGTTCCGGGGGTGTCAACAGGCCTGGAAGAACTCTCTGGTTGGATTCAGCCATGAGGCCAAGGAGGAAACGCAGGAAGAAGTCCAGGTGGCCGTTCTTGCTCTCCAACACTTTGTCCACTGTTATCTTTAGGAGATCAAGTAAAGTACGTTTTTTCTGAAAAAACAGTGGCTTCTGACCGAGGAAGGGGTAGAGCGCCTTTGTATTCTTGTTTGTGAAGCAATCATAGACGTACAGAGCTCCAAAGAACTCCTGTATGGTCAGGTGCACAAAGGAGAAGACCTTTTTCTGGGAAAATACATTTTCTTCCCTTAGAATCGTGCCACAAAACCCAGAGTAGATCGATGCTTCTGTGATGTCAATGCCACACTTTTCCAGGTCTTCCTCATAGAAGATGAGGTTGTTCTTCTCGAGGTGGTCAAATGCGAGCTTTCCGAGTTTCAGAAGAAATTCTCTGTGTGTCTGCAGGAGCTTCTCTTTGTTTTTCTCTGTCTTCTTGTCATATTTTCTGCTTCTGCGTTTTGTCTGAATGAACAGGAAGTGTGCCATCATCTCAGTCAGAGTTTGAGGGATTTCAGCTTTCTCGTCTCCTCTAAAGGTTTCCTGAAATAATTCGGCAGAAATCCAGCAGAAGATCGGGATGTGGCACATGATGTGGAGGCTTTGCGAAGACTGGATGTGTGAGACGATCCTGTCAGCAAGGCTCAAGTCATGACTGAATCTCCTCCTGAAGTACACATCTTTCTGTGGGTCAGTGAACCCTCTTATCTCCATCACCATGTCAACAAGCTCTGCAGCGATCTGTCTGGCTGCTGCGGGTCGGGAAGTTATCCAGACAAGAGCAGAGGGAAGCAGGTTACCCTGGATGAGGTTTGTCAGCAATACATCCACTGATGTTTCCTCAGTGACAGACGTTACTATCTTGCTGTTCTGAAAGTCCAGTAGAAGTCTACTTTCATCCAGACCATCCAGGATCACCACAATCTTGGCTTTGACATAACCCTCTGCATCTTTCAGGTCACGCAGTGCAGGATGGAATTCGGTCAGGAGCCCATGCAAGCTGATCTTATCTTTCTTCAAATTCACCTCTCGGAAAGCAAGACTGAAAACAAAACCGATGTCTTTGTTTGCTTCCTCTTCGGCCCAGTCAAGAATGAACTTTTGCACGGCAAATGATTTTCCAATGCCTGCAATGCCCTTCATCAGGACGGTTCTGTGGGGTTTCTCTTGGCCAGGCAAAGGTGTGAAGATGTTATTTATGTTGATGGAAATTTCGGCCGATGATTGCCTTTTCAATTTCCGTTCGATCTGTCTGATCTCATGCTCTGCACATAGCGCATCACTCTCTCCTGTTGTGATGTAGAGTTCTGTGAATATGCTGTTCAGGGAGCTCTGTTGGTCATCAGGGCCTTCATATGTGACAGTACATTTCTTTCTCGTTGCTTTTTTAAAATTCTTCTTCACTTTCAAGAGCAGGCTGTCCCCTGTAACAATCAAATAAGTAATTTGTTTTTACATATTTCTAAACAATAAGATCTTCGAGGGTTAAAAGCAAAATATTTTTTCAGCTAAAAAAATATTTGGTCATGCAAAAAAACAAAGGCAAAGACAAAATCTTAATTTTACAAAGGTTATATGAGTTGAATTGCATTTCTGTATAAAAATCAAAGCTTGTGGAGCGTCCTGGTGGCTGAGTTGGCTAAGTGCCTGTGATGGGACACCCCCCCTCCCCCTCGCTCTACTATGAACTACCAAATAAAAGCAAAAAGTGAACATCTTCAAAAAACATCACTGCTCCCTCTTGTGCCCTCTAGTGTTCAACATCTCCCTCTCACAGATGGCAGTAAAAATTAAGGATGGCATCATGTGTTCAATCAACAATCAAAATACTGTCTATAGTGTTTTCTACAGTGTTTCTATGATCAGTAGTGGAAATCAAATGTATTTCAGCCAAGAAGCACCTTCATGATTGAAGTGACAAATAGCACGTGGTCACGGACAGAGCGATACCACCCCGGTCAATTATAGGGGAACACTGGTATAAATATGAATCAATCATTAGTATTAGTAGTAGTAGGTAGGTCATAGCAGCAGTAGTACTAGTAGTAATAGTACGAAGTACGAAGTACGAATCTGTCCAAGTATGAACAGTGCTTAATTTGTAAATGATGAGGTCCTGGAACACCAAGTGGTCGGTGTTCCTGTGAGTCGGTCTGGAGGGAAAAGGTTCCGGAACATATCAAGACAACAAGCGCATTGGAGGCATGGTGGTGCTCAGTGCAGCCATACAGCTTACTGTAGACCAACAGCCTAAACATTACTAAATGATCGACGATATGAGATTAGAGCTCCGACTACTGGAGACCCATAACAATATTTGATTATTGCATAGGCTACATAATGCTCATTTTTAAAAACCTGCCCTTCAAGTAGTAGACTAAAGATATAACTGCACTGTGCACAACATAAAAATGCCCACATGGGCTACTATGAGACATCCTAATCATACATAAAGGAAACTGCAATGGCTTCAACCATTTACCAGAGAAATTCTGCTTCGAGTAGTTATGCATCAATATTCAATACAAATACTTTCATAGGATATTGATTTTGAATGTAGGAAACGATGTCAGTGAATAATGAAATGACAGCAATAAAACGTGTCATGGTTGTGCCATACAGCCAGTCAGCCTAAATGCGACACTCAGCTGGACCGCACTGGTTTTTAAATGTCCACACTGATGTGGCTTACAACCCTTCACGTCAACCAATTCTCATGTTATTACCAATTATTTCTGGACACTCATCATAACATGCACAATTGCCCATATTTAACTGTGGGACTTACAGGTCCGCACTCCCAATAATTTCTGTTTCGCAGTCATCTATGCAAATATGAATTTAGATTTTATTGTCCCAGCAGAGACCTAATAGATTACAGAATATGCTAACACGTTTACAAACCAAAAAAATCAAGCTTACCTTGTCTAATTTTCCAAAATAGTTCACACAGTGGACATATGGACAGCAAATTCAACTTTTAGCCATGACGCTGTCTGAAGTTTACCATAACATAGCCTACTCTGTACAGCAGCTCACTCAGGTGTGATGTGATTACTATGTGCTTGTTGCTACTTTCTAATATGGTAATCACGTCCATATGAAGACACCTGTCTTCATATGGACGTGAGGTGTCTTCATAGGGTTAGGGAATTGGAAATGAGCCAGTTAGGTTTTTAGAAGGGAGTGGAAAGGAAAGAAGAGTCAACTATTAAGATTATTAGATTAGATATGGCAGACAAAAGTTTCATGCCACCAGGTGCCACGTCCACGCAAATAGGTACCAGAATGCAGGTAGTCCAAAACCACAAACCACAAATTAAGCACTGAGTATGAATTAAATAAAGTTACACTTGCCTGTGTCTTTGTCTGTATTTTCACGGTATTTAGGATCCTTTCTGCGTTTCTTTCCACACTCGGGGCAGGCATAGTCTGAGCTGACACACTTTCTGCAGGACCGATGTCCACAGGTGAAAGAGACTGGATCCCTCAAATCCTCCTCACACACTGGACAACTGGACATTTCTCCAGTCAGCTTGCTGTCGGGAGTACAACAAACAACATATGTATTGATAGCATGGTGGAATAGTAAGAAGAGACCTTCAACCAGAGGACCCTGGTTCAAGCACCCATACTTGCAAGCAAGGAAAAGTGAAAAGAGAATTTCCTCAGCACCAATCAAATGCCTGGCTCTGGATCCACAAAGTCTCGTTATCCAACATCTTCTGCCGAGTAGTTTCCCAGGCAACACAAGATTATAATTTAAGATGCTTTCACAGCAGCCTTGTTCAGTCCGTTTCAATCGAACCCTGGAGCGTTTAACCCCTTGGTTTGGATTGTTCGGGGTGGTGTGAACACCCTAATCAAACCCTGGTATGGTCTCTGGTCCAACTCCAAGAGCTGGTCTGGTCTGCTTCTAGAACCCTGGAGCAGCTAATTTCTGGTGAGAACACCATCTAAACCAATCACAGGAAGCGTACCATTTATGCTGCATTTTATTGGTTAAAAACAACATCTTCACATCCTGTTTTTGTGACTGGTGAAGCTAGCATCTGATTGCAGAGCGTCTTCTTTGAAATGTTTATTATTCAATGATTTAATACCCACATTCTTGACAGACATTCACATTTGCGGTCCTCTAGAGTCTGCTAATCTGCCTCCAAATCAAGACCAACACCAACAACCTGACGCTGCTCCACGATGTCAGATATTGTACAAACAGAAATTGCGAGGGTTTTGCTGTATTCTTACCGGTATATCTGACCAATAATCAAACAACATTTCTAACCACATAGCTTGGTTTACAAGTTCTGGAGTTCTGGATTTTTGTCTTTGTGAAAGTGAACCGGACCAACTGAAAAACAAAACAATGTATCATGCTCGCATTAGGACCGAACCAAGGAAGCGGACTACTAGGTGTGAAAGCGCCCTTAGGTGAGTGTAACTCTGCATAATTTAAATGTCCACTAGGGGGAACCAAATGACTGAAATGACACCAAATGACTGAAAATTAGGAATAGCTGTTTGCTTGTTTAACACAGCCAGTCTCGTCACGTCTTGTCAGGGGAGGACAGACCCTGCCTGCTCAAGAAGGTGAATCTTTCACAGTAAAATAAAGTTCCTTCTCAGGTAAACTTCCAAGAAACTTCAATGTCCCTTACATTGGTCCATATCCAATTATGAGATGCTTTTAGACGCAAGACATTTCAATTACAGTACCAAATAGAATTACTTTCAAACTGACAGAATTACCTTTCTGACACCTCGCCACTGAGGAAGGGTGGCAGCTCCTTGGATCGGTCACTCTTCAGAGAGATAAAGCTGGGAGCTGCAGAATCAGGTGAACTCATCTGAAAACTGAGAGGAGACATTTTCTTACACAATCTTTTTATCTACTCAGTCATTCATTCAAAATTTAGAAACACATATATAATACAAATGTATTTACTTGTTCATTTGTTTGTTTATTTGTTTGGGTGCCTGGTAGGACTAGACCAACATATCAGTTTGCTGAAATATTGGGCAGATATTTGTCTTCTATCAAGACTATTTATTATATTTATTTATTATTAAATATCGTGGACACACTATGAAACCAAATCCTTTCATTTTATCATCATTTTATCATTTTATAATTCATATTTATGTAATGAGAAATTAAGGACATTTCAGTCCTTAATTTCTCATTACATAAACATGAATTATCCATTAAAAATAACATAGCTTCAATAAAGTAAGGTTAGTATCATGGGTTTTTGAGGGTTTTATTCATGCGTTGATTCACAGAGACACTAGTAATTAAGGGTTTTTGTTCATTCCTTTTATGCAGGTTTACAGGGTTATTAAGTGGAAATGGATGGAAAGTTCCTGTCTCCCTGAATCTTTCATTATATTAGAGAGGTAGGAGTCAAAACTTAAGGGGTGTTTAAGGTGGTTTTGATGGGATCTCCTCCATTAATAACTCTGTTAACTCATTTTGAGGGGATTTTGCATGAATTTAAGGGGTGAATTAATGTAAATGTAAATGTAAGGGTATTTTAAGTGATTAGTGGTTCGTTGAGAGATGTATGGTGAAAAAATATGACCTCTAATAACTGGATTTAAGACATTTCAACACTTTCTAAGGCTTAAATTTAGATTGTTATTTTCAGACTCTGTCGTACCTTCCAGCAGATACTGCTGTCCCTTACATTGGTCCATATCCAATCCAAGACGCAAGACATTTCAATTACAGTACCAAACAGAATAACTTTCAAACTGACAGAATTACCTTTCTGACTCCTCGCCACTGAGGAAGGGTGGCAGCTCCTTGGATCGGTCACTCTTCATAGAGATGAAGCTGGGAGCTGCAGAATCAGGTGAACTCATCTGAAAACTGAGAGGAGACATTTTCTTACACAATCTTTTTATCTACTCAGTCATTCATTCAAAAATTAGAAACACATATATAATGCAAATGTATTTACTTGTTCATTTGTTTGTTTATTTGTTTGGGTGCCTGGTAGGGCTAGACCGACATATCTGTTTGCTGAAATATCGCGCCGATATTTGTCTTCTATCAAGACTATTTATTATATTTATTCATTTATTATTAAATATCGTGAACACACTATGAAACCAAATCCTTTCATTTTATCCCTGAAATGTCCTTAATTTCTCATTACATAAACATGAATTATCCATTAAAAATAACATGGCTTTAATAAAGTAAGGTTAGTATCATGGGTTTTCGAGGGCTTTATTCATGGGTTGATTCACAGACACACTGGTAATTAAGGGTTTTTATTCATTCCTTTAATGCAGGTTTACAGGGTTATTAAGTGGAATGGAAAAGTTCCTGTCTCCTTGAATATTTCATTATATTAGAAAGGTAGGAGTCAAAACTTAAGGGGTGTGTAAGGTGGTTTTGATGGGATCTCCTCCATTAATAACTCCCTTAACTCATTTTAAGGCGATTTTGCATGAATTAAGGGGTGAAATGTAAATGTAAGGGTATTTTAAGTGATTAGTGGTTCGTAGAGACATGTATGGTGAAAAAATATGACCTCTAATAACTGGATTTAAGATTAAATTACTAGACAGAATTACCTTTCTGACTCCTCGCCACTGAGGAAGGGTGGCAGCTCCTTGGATCGGTCACTCTTCATAGAGATGAAGCTGGGAGCTGCAGAATCAGGTGAACTCATCTGAAAACTAAGAGGAGACATTTTCTTACACAATCTTTTTATCTACTCAGTCATTCATTCAAAAATTAGAAACACTTATACAAATGTATTTACTTGATCATTTGTTTGTTTATTTGTTTGGGTGCCTGGTAGGGCTAGACCGACATATCGGTTTGCTGAAATATCGGCCGATATTTGTCTTTTATCAAATATTAATTATTAATTAAATATCGGCCAGTCAGTGTCATCCATCAATGATATGATGGAGATTCCACCTGACCACAGCTGAAAACGGGCTGTAAAACCTGACATGACATGTGATTTTCATTGCACATTTTATTTATTCACTTTATTTTTCAGTTATATGTCAATTTTTCATTTAAAGGCAGTAATATATCCCAGAGTTTCTCTACCACTGAATAGGTGTGGTGGGTCACTCTGCCTTAAAGAGCTGCTGACACTAAAATAATTTCAGTCTGGGTTTCAGTGGAGAGTTTTAGTGTCCCATGATGCTCTAAATGGTGTTTCAGAGGCTTTTCCACCCTGACAATAAATTCTGGGGGAAACACTGACCACTTGTAATTTCGGTCAGTTTTGAAGATTTCTGATTTTGGCAGATTCAGTACTAAAGTATCAGCACTGGCTTTGAAAACCCTATGTGAGAAAGCCCAACAGTGAACTCTGCTGGCGTAAACCCAGTACTGCAGCTTCATATCCTTTTTTCTTGTTATCAGGTAGTTTTGGGTGTGACGCAGTTTGATTCCCCAAGTGGATGTGCAGTAGTTAATGTTTGGCGAGTCGTGCCGATCACTTTGCCTTTCTTGTTGACGTGTGTGCGTGTGAAACCCATACCACACACACACCCGCATTCACACACGTTTACCACATATACTGATGTTCATCCAAGTTCAACTCTATATCAATAAAGAAGAGTAAATGAAGATATCTCTCCAAGTGCCTGATTTTCTTATCGGAATCCATGTTCATAATCAGCTGCCTCAACCAGCAATCCTTAACCGAGGCCATCCCTCATACATTGGTCCTTCAAGCCGGATTGAGTGCAACCTAAAGAAAGATATGGACAGCGCAGCTTCAGACACATCAGAGGCCTGGAAACTTCCACGCAGAGAGCACCGCTTACCCGCTTACCTGACTGACTACCAAGTTGGATTACAGCGATCTGAGGATCCTCCTCCACCTGCTGCTCCACGCTCCTACAGCCAACACAGTAGCAATCCGAGGACACCATCCAACAGAAGTGCATCCATCCACAGCAGATCTAGTAAGCGTACAGTGGCATCTGTCGGCACGTATCTTGCTAAGGCTCTCTCCAGTGTCCAATCTGCAATCTTGGAAGAGAGAATAAAGCAGTTGGAGCTTGAAGATCTCCGCCGTCAGATCAAGGACGAGGTCGATGCTGATATGGAATGTAAACTGCTAGACACCCAGGCCAAGGAAGCTCAGCGGCTCCAAGAGGACCTCAAAGCTAGAGAGGCGCTCACTAAGCAGCTAGTAAGACAGCAGCGCTTAACGAAAGCAGAACAGGACTTTGAAGTAGCCAAGCTTGTTTCCTCCTTGCTTAGAGATTGCAATGCAGCTTCACCTGAGCCTCCCGGCACATCAGACAGTTTCCTACATTTTCCACAGACTGTGCGTACATGCCAGGCTGACGCACTTCAGTCCACCCCTCAGCAGTCAGCATTCATTCAACTAGCTCCAACACCCGCAGCTACGCAGCTGCCCACTGCTGTACCACAGGTGATGCAACAGGCAATTCCAGTCTCGACTGCGCTCCCTGCTGGACCACTCCAGCCGATGCCACAACCTGCTCCAGTGTCAGCACCTGCTCCTGCGGCATGTCTGGTGGCACAGCTCAACACTCCAGCACCCCTGGCGCCTATGACACCTTTTGCCCCCGCCTGTTATGCCACGACTCCCAATAGAGTCACAGCCTTCAGTAGTGCACCAAACAGCTTATAGCTACTCCCAGCCAGCCATGGGGCCATCCTACACTGCTCATCATGCCACTCCAGGAGCTACACCATTGTACTCAATCCCTTATGGGCAACAGACTGCTCCAGTTCTCTCCGCTCCATACCCTGGTTACACACCACTACCCGGAGCTGAGTTACTGTTTGCATCAGCCCTTGGCATCCCAAGACCTTCCCTGCCAGTGTTTGAGAGTGGTCAGGAGAGTGACTTTGCCCTGCTCAAGCTTGCACTAGACAACTTACTAGGCAGCCATCCTCACCTCAGCGAGCAATATAAATATCAAGTGTTGCTCGGCCACATCAAGCTCCCAAGCGCGCTGCAGATAGCTAAAGCTTATATGCAGTGGTGGAAAGTAACTAAGTACATTTACTCAAGTACTGTACTTAAGTATAATTTTGAGATACTTGTACTTTACCTGAGTATTTCCATTTGATGCTACTTTATACTTCCACTCCACTACATTTCAGAGGGAAATATTGTAGTTTCTACTCCACTACATTTATTTGACAGCTTTAGTTACTAGAGATTTGACACAATGGATAATATAACAAGCTTTTAAAGTACAACACATTATTAAAGATTAAACCAGTGGTTTACAACCTTTTTAGCTTTTGACGTCTTACAAAAAGCAGTATGTAGTCGGGGTCACATTTCAGATGTCTATGAGTTGTTAACAGCTCCACCAAACAGTGATTTTTCCCTCTAAACCTCACATGGTTTCAATTCAGTCAATGTTCAAATAATCCAATATTTCAGCAAAAATCAAAGATTAGAGAAAAGGTCCAAAAACTGAAAACAGATTGTGTATCAGTGTATCAGAACTTTGTTTTTTCTTCTTTCCTCTCCCATTAATCATCTCACGACCCCTCAGATTTATCTGGTGACCCTTTGGAGAGGCCCGACCCCTAGGTTGGGAACCACTGGACTAAATTAGCTAACTGTATATAAAGTAGTTCAAACTAGCTCCACCTCCAGCAGCTACAACAGTAACATGCTGCTTACACACTGATGCTTCAGTATTAATAATCTAATGATGTCATATATAATAAAATATCAGTCAGAGGGACCAAACCACTACTTTTACTTTAATACTTTAACTACATTTTGCTGCTAATACTTATGTACTTTTACTTAAGTAGAACTTTTACTTGTAATGGAGTATTTTTACAGTGCTGTATTGATACTTTTACTTAAGTAAAGGATCAGAGTACTTCTTCCACCACTGCTTATATGCACGACCTGACGCCATACATTGGTGCATTGCAGGACAGCCGAGACAGCTCGTCCAGAGTGAGCTAGGTGCTATACTCAACACCCCTGCTCTTAAGATGGGTGACACTAATGCCTTCGTCACATTTGCCCTGTCCGTCCAGTCATTAGTGGGCATGTTAAAGACTCTAAAGGGATTGTGACAGCAGAGAGCACTACCTCAACTCCTGTGATGAATTCAAGAAGTTGACCACCAACCAAATCATAAAGTGGCTACGAGAGGGCAAACGGTGTCGGCAATGTGGACGTAACCAAACCAAGGACCACTGCACTCTCAACGTCCTTGCAAAATCTGCAAGGAAGTGCACCTCACTGTCCTGCATGAGTCAGTCCATGAAACCCAGAGTTCGGTGCTCACGGTTACCTTACTTCCTACTAAAGTTTATCTTGACCGTTCTCAAAGAGTTATGCTGAAGGTGGTTAA
Source organism: Centroberyx affinis (assembly GCF_046629955.1). Lineage (NCBI taxonomy): Eukaryota > Metazoa > Chordata > Actinopteri > Beryciformes > Berycidae > Centroberyx > Centroberyx affinis. The sequence continues at coordinate 28,661 of NW_027280694.1, read as the reverse complement.
GGTCCTCTTCCATAACGGCAACCATGCAATGGAGGCTTATGCTGTTCTCCACGATGGTTCAGAGAGAAGCATTGTGCTTCCTCAAGTGGTGCAACAGCTCACCTCATCTGTCATCCAGAGACTCTCCCACTGCAGACTGTACACCAAAGTGTCAAGCAACTCGATGGCTCATCAGTCATTGGAAGTATCATCGCTACTAAGGCCAACTGAGAGGCATCTGATATCTCACGCCTTCACCGCCGAGGGCTTAGATCTTGCTGAGCACACCTATCCAGTGGCTGCGCTACAGAAGAAATACAAACACCTCAGAGGGCTCCCCTTGCCTCCGGTGAATCATGCCCAGCCACTACTTCTAATCAGGTCTGACATGCCTCACCTGCTTACAACAGTCCAACCAGTGCATACCGGGCCATAAGGCAGACCTATTGCCATCTGTACCCAGCTGGGCTGGTCGCTCCAAGGCCCAGTGAGTTTCATTCATCCCTCTTTGAGTGCACAGCAATGCCTGCACATCGCCACAGCCTTACCTTCCAGTGAGCTTCTCAGGAGCGCCTCTGGCAAACAGATGTCCTGCCCTACAGTGAGAAGGTTGTCGCTCGCTCAAAACAAGATCAGCAAGCCTTCACTCTGCTGCAGACAGCCACCACTAGAGTAACTGTAGATGGCATCCAACGCTATGCTACACACCCCTTCTCCGGCTTACATCAGACATCACTCTTCATGCCCCTAAAGAAGAAGTACTTCCCAGTCTTCGCAGTACAGAGCGTAGGCTCACTAGAAACCCCACGCAAGTTGAGTCTTATCGCGCTGAGATCCAGAAGCTGGAGGAAGCGGGTATGTAGTAAAGGTCTCGCCACAAGAAGCCAGCCGGTCGTCAGTCCTGGTTCATACCCCACCACATGGTCCGCCATAATGGAAAGGACAGGATTGTCTTTAACTGGTCCTTTCAATACAGACAGTCACTAAATGAACTGCTTCTGCCTGGACCTACCTTAGGGCCTTCCCTGCTCGGCATCCTGCTGAGGTTCCGCCAGCACCCAATCGCAGTAAGTGGCGACATAAAAGGCATGTTCCATCAGATCCGCCTGCAGCCCACTCACAAACCGGTGCTGCGATTCATCTAGAGACACCTGCAGAAGCAGGAAGAGCCAACCATCTACGAATGGCAGGTGCTGCCATTTGGAATGACATGCAGCCCCTGTTGTGCCATTTACGCCCTCCAGCCAAAGTCAAACTTAGTTGAGGTCGTGGAACGCTCCTTCTATGTCGACAACTGTCTTCACAGCACCCACACCACAGTGGAAGCCAAAGAACTTGTTGATGGCCTACGCCAGCTACTCCTGGAAGGGGGTTTGACCTCAGGCAGTGGGTGAGCAACGTGCCGTCGGTCATCAAGCATCTTCCACCAGAGGCCAAATCAGAGCGCTGAGAGTTTTGGCTGTCTAAGAGCAGTAACGACCTACAAGAGTCAACATTAGGCCTCCAATGGAACTGTCTCAACGTCACCTTGGGGTACAAACACTGTCCAGCGGACACCCTTGAGCCAACCCTGAGGAACATTTATAAAGCCCTAGTGCCCAAGCCTGATATCCCCAAGATGGTGGATCTCCCATCTTCCAGGCTGCATCTCTACAAGCCGCCATTTTACTCTACGGGAGTAGACTGTTTTGGCCTGTTCACTGTGAAAATTGGCCACAAGAACTAAAAGAGATAGGGGATACTGTATAAGTGTATGACTACAAGGTGTGTAGACCTTGACCTCCTTGAGAGTCTAGACACGGATGCCTTTCTGCTGTCCCTGCGCTGATTCATCGGCAGGCGTGGCACACCCTTTGAACTCCTCTCCGACAATGGCAGAGAGAACAGGAGAACGGGAGTTGCGGGAAGCCTTCGATGCCATGGCACCTCAGCTGCAGGAACAGCTGGCAGAGCAGAGCATTTCATTCCAGTTCAACCCCCCCAAGTGCTCCACATTTCGGCGGGGCCTGGCAGCGGGAGATTAGATCAGTGAAGACAGCGCTCAAAGTCATCCTCCGAGAGCGGTCAGTGCCAGAGCCGGTACTGCAAACTGTTTTCATCGAAGTCAAGGGCATTTTGAATGCTAAACCGCTCGGATATGCTTTGACTGACGTTGCTGATCCGGACCCGATTACACCAAATGTCCTGCTCATGGGACGCCATGACTCATCACTGCCGCAGGCCCTGTATGATTCCAGCAGTATCCTGGGGATACACTGATGGAGGCACAGCCAGGGGTTAGCAGATAACTTCTAGTCCATCTTCATCCGACGCTACCTGCCAGACCTGCAGGAATGGCCTAAATGGCAAACCGATGGTAAACAGCTCATCGTGGACCAGGTGGTGCTGATCGTGGATCCACAACTCCCCGGTGCTCTTTGGCCTGTGGGGAAAGTGGTTGAGACCTACCCTGGAGCTGATGGATGCATCAGAACAGCCGCTGTCAAAGTTAAAGACAGGACCTATGTCCAGCCTGTCGCCCGGCTCATCTAGCTGCCCAAGATTAGCGACTCTGAGGAGAAGGACCCTCCTGATGGACTTTCTCTATGAATTCAAATGTCCTGACAGACATTTGGGGGCGGCTGTGTGAGAAAGCCCAACAGTGAACTCTGCTGGTGTAAACCCAGTACTGCAGCTTCATATCCTTTTTTTCTTGTTATTAGGTAGTTTTGGGTGTGACGCAGTTTGATTCCCCAAGTGGATGTGCAGTAGTTAATGTTTGGTGAGTCGGGCCGATCACTTTGCCTTTCTTATTGACTTGTGCATTCATGAAATCCATACCACACACACACGCATTCACATACATTTACCTTATATACTGATGTTACAGATGTACAGTTTCCACAGAGAAATTATGCGTCTGGCACACCTCGCCATTTTACAAAGGAAAGATATTTTCGCAATATGAAAAATGGAGAGAAAATGCACAGGTCGTGGTTCTCGATTATCTGATTCCGTGTTTCTGCTGCAAGCCAGAATTTTAACTTAAGTTGAGCAAGTGATACATTTTGGCTGGACCGCAACAGTGGGTCCAGCCCTACTAAAGTGAATGTCTGTCACTGCGTGACTGACTGAGTGATCAAGTTACACCATTGGTTGGCCGTGGCACGTGGCACATCATAGGATCACAGAGTCACAAAGTTACGTTGCTTTTCTCCGCCATCTTGTTTCTCCGCTGAGATCTCCTACACAGTAAGCAGGCTGACCAATATCATGCATGTAAGCTGAAGCTAAAGTAGAATCTATACAATTATATCATATTGCCATTTATTTCGATGCATATGCGTGAGCTCAGTCCACCGGACAGCGCTCTGTTCCAGGGCCATGGTTCCGGCCGGCGCCGATAGCTGGGCACCGTTTTGTTCCCGGTGATCCAGCCGAGATTTCGGCGGGGGTCCCAACGCTGATGCGTCACCGGGTGTCCGGTGAACAGTGTTTTCGCCACTGATGGGTACCAGAGCGACCGGTGCTTGGATCTGGAGGCTCGATGCGGGCCGTGGCCGCGGTGGAGAGGACCGCAGCGGAGAAAGGAGACGGGACGCGCTGGAACGGAGATCAGTGTGGATGTATGGACTATTATTCTGTATTTGCAGTCTACAGCAGAGTTAGTTACACCATTGGTCGGCTGTGGCACGTGGCACACCCATACACGGTCCAGCCATATACTAGGTTTTGACCTAGTCTTGTTAAATTTTCAATGGCCTCTGCCTCACTTAGTTTTGCTATAGAAAATGTCAACCTAAATTATCCCAAACTAAACTGAAAGCTTCATTCTGTCTCCCTCCTCTCGCTATTTCAGAAAATCACTCACCTGAGCCTGGACGGCTCCACGCTCATCATTCAATTATTCTTGAAAACAGTTTTCCTGTTCCTTTTACTGTTCCATATTGAGTGTTACCTATATGTTGTACTGTTATATTTTGTATTGTTTCATTTGAATGCATCAATTGCAACATCAACATTTGCAACAGTTTTTAATTTCTATAACTATTTTCTAAAAGCTATGGAAATGCGCAGTCGACATTTATGTCTGTTTTTTTAAACACAACTTTTCAAAATTCTATTAAATAAAAAAATATGTAAAGAAAGACAGAAATAACAGTTGTGAATGGTTGGGTGGCTGGGTGAAAGGAGAGGAAAGGGCCTCATGACAGAATGTTGAAACGGGCCCCCATGGGCCACGGAATATCCCTGCACACTAGACTGTAGACTGAATATATCACTCCATATAAACAGTGTATCATACAAACATCAATTTATTGCCTTGTTTATTTGTTTGCTTGCTTTGTGCATAATGTCGCGGCCTGTCCATGTCTAAGATGCTTCAGTCTGAAGTTTTACCTTGTTGGCGGCGGACCACTGAAGCTGACTGACGACTCGGGCGAGTCGTCCGTCATTAGAGAAGTGTAGCTGGGAGCTGGAGACTCAGCCTTCATCACCCCAGGAGGAGCTCCAGCCTCCGACTCCTCCTCATTCATCCTAACTGCTGCTCTGCAGAGGAAAAACAAACAGCTGGCTGTCTGTAGGTTTCACTAAGGTACATTTTAAAAGAGGTTTATAATCTTGCCTCGAATTGAATTTAAGAGAAATTTATTATCAAGTTTAAGAGACAAACCTGGCAAAAACATGTTTTTTCTGTTAGAACATGGCTAATGAAAGTCCTGAAACTATTCAGCAGTATCAGAAAAGTTTAAAATTTTGACCTTAAATTACGGCACACCCATCAGGCCAATCAGTGTCATTTCTTTTAAAAGCTGGAACACAGATGCCAAAATAACCAAAATACAGTGTCACAGGTCTCAAACTATTTGAGTATTTACCTTTGTTTTAATTTACATTTGTTTACATTTATTTCTGAACAGGTTATCTGCAGGTTTCAAAAAGCCTAATGTAAGACTTTTTAAGATCTTTTAATGAGCAGATAGAACGCATATTGTACGATCAAACCTGTTCTGTAGAGTGGACACACTGTGAAACCAAACCCCTCCATTTTATCCCTGAAATGTCCTTAATTTCTCATTACATAAACATTAATTATCCATTAAAAATAACATAGCTTTAATAAAGTAAGGTTAATATCATGGGTTTATAAGGGTTTTATTGATGGGTTGATTCACAGAGACACTAGTAGGCCTAATTAAGGGTTTTTTCATGCCTTTTATGCAGGTTTACAGGGTTATTAAGTGGAAATGAATGGAAAGTTCCTGTCTCCCTGAATCTTTCATTGTATTAGAAAGTACAGAGTCAAAATTTAAGGGGTGTTTAAGGAGGTTTTGGTGGGATCTCCTCCATTAATATCTCCCTGAATTAATTTTAAGGGGATTTTGCATGAAGGGTTGAATTATGTAAATGTAAGGGTATTTTAAGGGATTTGTGGTAAATAAGACCTCTAATAACTGGATTTAAGACTTTTTAATACTTTCTAAGACTTAAATTTAGATTGTTATTTTGAGATTTGGTCATACTTTCTAAGCAGACACTGCTGACACGAAGAAAGCAGAGTGACGAGAACCTGGACAGAACCAGAGGCCGACACCAAAAGCCAACGACTCTTTCTCTTTCTTCCACATGCAACAGATGTGGCCAACAGAGAGAAACACAGCTGGATCACTGACCCAGACATCAGGACACAACAGAGCAATCCTTTTCCCTGGGAAACCAGAGTTTTGAAACCGCAAGCTTCGAACCGCTCACAACGCGACCAAGGACTCCAAGTAAGACTGTAATAACTGGGCATATAGCATAGGAACATCATTAGGAAAATAACAGATATATATTCAATGAAGTGAATGTAAACTGTTTGCTAATGTTAAATTGTTGAGATAATGCATCTCAGCAATTTAACATTAGCAAGCAGTTTTACAAACTGTTGGCCTAACACCAAATAGCCATCCCACGTTAGATAGGATAAATGCACAAACTCAGGGTTTGCATGTATTTTTACCTCCACTAACATGATCTAACTTCTCATATTCCATCGTTAGATAAAATCCCTGAATGCTCATTCAGCTTAGTTCACCAACTCCACCCAGGCCTACACAGCTTTCCCTCCATCTATGGTTTATGACCCTTTGTTCCCCTCTCTAACAAAGGGCCAGTACCTGGCCATGTGGCCAGCATGCTCATACATACACTATAGATAAGGACACTCACTCACACACACACACACACACACTTGTAAATAATAAAATAATAAAATAAATTGTGTGTTGATTCTAAAAGGGTCTTGTGTCTGTATTACAGAATGCATGAATAAACCAACCTCTGCTGTTAAAGACCTCACCTTATCCTTCAACCCTTAGTTAAATGATCAATATTATTAATTTAGTGTTAACTGAAGGTAGGCTATAATATTGTATTTTAATTGAAATATTGAAATCTCAATAACAATTATTCGATTGTTAGTTGATATTGATGGTTAACTTTATGAGACTGATTTTTAGACATTGTAGGAATATTTATCTTATCATTTGTGCCACCTTATGAAAAGTTGTAACTTTTCATAATCAGTGCCACTGTGTGAAAAGACTAATATTCCTTACATTAATATTAACCCCATGGGAGGACATTCCCTACAATGTTATTAGACGTATACATATACCTATACATTTCTGTACTACAATCACTGCACATTTAACAACTTCTCAAAAAAGAAAAAAATCCATGTTTTAGTCATATTTTGGACTCCAAAAAAGAACAATCCAGACCAGTAGTAAATGCTAATTTCCCATGACATGAATACAAACAAACAAATCCACTGGTATGAGTTCATTTATAAATCCATCAAACGGTAAAAAAAAAAAAAAAAATTAAAAATCCTACATACCTCTCTCTGTTCATTGCTCAACATCTGCACCACCATAATCTACATTCCGGCAAACTCATGACTAACTGGCGCATGATCATCATCCCCAAAGCTCGCACCTTCGGCCGCCGGCTGCAAAAACCCCTGAAACTCTGCAGACTCATTCCACTGCAGCAACTCATCAGTTTCTGTTTCTGTTTCACTGCAGCTGCTCATGTTGTTTATTAGTGTTTAGCCTGTGTTTTTGTCCCCCACCGTCTCGGACCGTTAGTTCGTTCGTTTGTAATGTTACCTTTGTGCCGCTAGGGGGCGGCATTGACAATGAATGGGAACTCAGTGGTAAAGCAACACAGTTAAAGTTATCATAGGTAACATAATAGTCTACACACGCTACACACTTGGAGACATCAGACTGGGTTGATGTGTTGAAGTGAGAGTCAATGGAGAATTTTTGGGCAAACCTCTAACCACAAGACACTAGTTATTGTACAGTTGTTGGACTGTTGGACTGTTATTGCATCATCACTGCACTACCACTGTGCCTCAGTGTTCACTACTTATATCATATTACCACTTACCTACTGTGCAATACCATATATCACTTATCATTTAGCATTTATATTATTCATAACACTCACGCTCCTGGTGTTGTGTTATATTGTATACTGTATTATAAATTGTATTGTAGTGTACATTGTGTAATGTACGGATTGTATTTATTGTGTATTGTAGTTCTTATATTTTGTACTGTATTGAGTAAAAACAGGACAATTACAGTTACTACATTTCAAGATATAACTTGTAAGCCTAATTCTGAGGAGAGTAGGCAACAGAAATATATGGTCAATCTGTCCTTTCATTGTCCCATACCAAAATGCTTATACAATTTCACTCATATTTCAAGTTCACTCAGCAATCACTGACTGACCCAAGGGTGGAGCTACATCAATGGTGGGGGACAACATGTTTACTGTTTGCTTGTTACTTTTTGTACTGTTATTATCGCCTATTGGCCAGGTCATCATTGGTTCTCAATTGACTAAAGGTTAAATAAAAATAAACTAGTGAAAAATAAGCCCCAATCAATTCAACAATATATATTTCTTTTTTTTTTTTTTACAATCAATGTAATTAGGCTTTATACATACAATTCTTTCTCATCAAAAATAATAAATTTTGTTATTGCAAGTACAGCACATTATGTAGGCTATTAACCAAAACCCGAAATGTCATTGTTTCACATTATTTGGACTAAAACCAGCAATTAAAAAAAAATATATTAACAAATTGTGGATTTACCATCACAATGAAACTCCGATGGATGCGGTTTTAATGATGATTAATGATTTTCTTGCTGAGTGTTCACATGGTTTTCTGCTGCTATCTCTCTGTACTCCACACAGTCTGAACCCAGTCCGTACTGGATTCTGACTGACACTTTCCACCGACTGTCTGCTGACTGCACGACTAATGCATCACATAAAATTACATAAAAACAGCCGGTGGCATGAGAAACAGCAGCTGCATCCTGACTGTTAATCTGCACTATCACTGTCTGATAGATAGATAGATAGATAGATAGATAGATAGATAGATAGATAGATAGATAGATCACAGTTAACTTTAACATCCATATTTATAACTTGAATCTCTAAAGTATACGCGCTGAAATTCATTAAGCACATTCAGTGTCTCATTTTCTCCCACGATGAACCTGTCACTGCCGGTGTCACTGCTCCCTTCGGCACTGGCAAATATCCTGCGGGGGGCGCTACAACGCTTGTTTAGGCCTACGTGTAACCCATGTCACACGCTCTTTGGCGTTTTACATACAGTAGCCGATTTCCTCAAAATGCATATATATTGTTGCTATAGCACTAAAGACTGTGGCACGGCAGAACAGCCCCCTATACACAAATGAATTCATCAACAAGGTCCAGATGAAGGCAGACACGCAGAAACCGTGTAACAGTGTTTTTATTGGGTATAAGTGGACTGGAAAAGCAAGGATCAGATAAACAAGCATAAGCTATTATAAATGACACAGCTAAGATATTTTGGCTGAATGCCTGGACTGGACTCGGAGCCAACCGACCTGATGAGACTCGCTCGGTCCAAACCGAACCAAACCGTCTCAGCTGACAGTGTCAACAAACCATGTCGCCTACACGGTGCAAAGTGCAAACAAAGGGCTCATCTGCCTCGCCATGTTATAAAACTGCGTCAGTTGTCGTACCGAAAATATTTTGTATGCGTCTGTCCATCTGTCAGTCTGTCAGTCTGTCAGTCAGCGCGCCGAATGACGCAACTATCCTGAACAGACGGGGACTTGGCTCGCCTGACACAGGTTCATTAGTAATAAAGTTTACTTACGTGGAAAGACAAAAAAACAAGTAGTTTTCTTTCTGTCTTCTTTGTTGTGCGCAGGTTCGGTCAGGGGATTTCCGCGGTTTACAATTTTAGTTTCACTTCCTCACTCTCCTCCAATAATGATCAGCCTGCGGGTGTAGGTTCTGCTCAGCGGCGGATCTACCGGGGTGGCCCTAAAAAAAAATGCCTTGCCACCCCCCAGCTGCCACCCACAGTTTTGGACAATCTAATTCAAAAATAGATATATATCTATATGAAAAGTTGTGGCTGGTCGGAAATTTACAAGAGCGAGTTTTTCCAACTCTTAGGATCATAAAGAATTATTTGCGGTCTACTATGACAGAGTATAGATGATCAAGTTTGGCTCCTACTCCGCATTGAATCAAAACACACTAAAGCTTTGGATCTAAATAAGTTTGTGAGGTTTTGCTGAACATGTTAATCGCCGCTTTCAGCTCTCATAGGTTCATGCCAACTTCATGCTGCACTGGCTCTGCTCACTAATATAAGCCTTTTTTTCTGGAAAGAATATTACACCAAAGTCATGGATATGTGTAATATACATCCTTGTGTCCTTTCTATTTGGGCAGAATATGTCCTTTTTATTTGTATATAGGCTATATATATATAAATATATATATACAGTACTGTGCAAAAGTCTTAAGCACCCTAGATTTTTTATATAAATTTCTTAGAAGTCTTAGATGTTTATTTGTTTTCTGCATTAGTGTGTAAGTAGACTGCTGTTTATTGTAAATGTTTGATTTTTTAGAAACTTTTCATTTCATTAGTTTGAAAGCATCTTCGCTTTATGGATTTCTTTGACATATGCCTAAGACTTTTGCACAGTACTGTTTATATATGTTAGGGATGTCAAATTTAACGCATTAATTTAGATAAAAATAACTCGTTAAAAAACGTAAATTAATGCATATAATTTAATGATCTGTTCTGGCCACATTTTAGGGTAAGTGATAGGCGTATATTAAATTTTTTTTTTTTTTTTAAACTGTTCTGGCCACATTTTAGGCTAAGTGATGGGCCGCTATTTTCCTTCCAACTAACTGCACTGATATCTGGTTTCTAGTCATTTATTTTTTGCGGTGCACTGGTCCTTTTTAAGTTTTTATAGTTTCTCACCCTTGGACCTGGCAGTCTTGTCATGTGGGGAGTCAAACTGAATGAAGAACGACTCATAATTAAAAACTTATTTGTGTTTGGCTGTCTCTCAAACGGTTAAAATGCGGTTGAAAATGCTGGTTGTAATGCCTTGTAAAAGGGACCCACCAGAAACAGGTCGTTCATTTTGGTTCTTTTCTCAAGAGTTTAAAAACAATATAAAATGGCATTGGGAGGGTGTTTTGCGTTCATATTTTTACATATTCCTGATTGAAACAGCATGCTGGGGTGGGACATAACATTAGTTCAAAGCAGAACTCTGTCCATTTTCAGGGTGGACCCTATTTCTCCATCCTTTCCATGATTCTGACCAAAATCTCAAATGTTACTTTATGCTTGCATGTTATTTATTTTAAGAACCCTTTGGGGTTTAATTAAAAAGCTAGAAAATACCAGAGGTGTCCCAAATCAGTCTCAAGTCTTGAGGCACAAATCTCAAGTCAAGTCCCAAATGTAGATAAATGTAGATTACCAAGTCAAGTCCAAGTCCAATTAATATCAAGTCTCAAGTCTAAATGTAGAACAGCAAGTCAAGTCAGAACAAATCAAGAGTCCAGTATCAATTTAATATCTTAAAGAAACCTAACTATCTAGGACTTTTCAATGCAATATGGTTTTAATAAGATAAAAACTTGGTAAGAGCATCATGAGTTTGATTTCTATAATCAGTTTCAATTCAATCATTCCATACAAATTCAGAAAACAATTTAAATTCAGTCGTCTGCTGGAACAAATCTCATCACTTTCAATCTGAGTCATTTACACAAACACAAGATCTCAAGTCAAGACTTTAGAAACCTTTTCAAGTCATCAGAGTACAAGTCAGAGTCAAGTCCCAAGTCACCAGAACCCAAGTCAAGTCTCAAGTCTTCTCTTCATGCATCAAGTCAAGTCTCAAGCACTTAATTAAAACTGTGACTCGAGTCCAAGTCATGTGACTCTGTCAAACTGTATCACGAACCTCAGCAGGTTGCCAGATCACTGGGTGCAGCTTCTGCACCTTCTGAACTCCCATTACTACAAGAAAATATCCAAAGCAGTTACATTGATCAGATTCACTTTATTCGCCAAGTATGATAAGTGTACAGGATTTAATTTTGGTGATGCATGGACATACAGGTAACAGGCCAAAATAAAGGAAACCCCAACATGAAGTGTGTTAACAGGCTGTTGGTCCACCAGAACAGCTTCAGTGCTTCTTCACATCGATTCTACAAGTGTCTGACTGAACCGTATTGGTCGGGCGCCACACCCTAAGCATTATGGGATATTGCTTCGTTGTCATAACAAACCTTGTGGAAGCTCCTCTTTTGAATATACCTCTCTCATTTACTCAAGTGTTGCCTTTGTTTTGGCAGTTACCGGTGGATTCCTGAGCCCTATTTGTTTTTCACAAAACAGTCACTCACTCACACCATCAACAGAACCTGTTTGATTCATGTGTAATGGACAGAAATCAGTGTATAAAACGCCCAGTGAGCTGGGTTTGCTTTCCCCAAAACAGCTTACATTTACATGACACTCTTATCCAGTGCTACTTACATTGAATGAGCAGTTAAGGGCTTCATATCTTGCTCAAGGACTTAAACAGGACAAATGGCTGTTGATGGACAATGTTGGTTACAGGGATCGAACCAGTGATCTCTTGGTTACAGTCCTTCTAAACAGCAGCCTGGAGCTGGTGGGCCAGCTGAACGTCAGTCTTCATAATATCCCACCCTGCTGCCCAAGACTCATCAATGTTTGCAGTTGTGTCACAAATCCCAGTAACCACAGCTGGCAACTTTATGGAGGAACATTGCAGAATTATCTGTTAGTTAATAGTGTAAATGTGTATCAAGCAGCTAGAAACAGAAAGCAGCTGAGTCAGCTTGTTGTGGTGTGGCTGTAGATCCATTCAGTAACGTTCTCAGTAAAAGTGAATAGTGTGATAAGGTGGATTTGTTTCCAAATGTAGGTTACTGTGACACAGTAAACTGTCTTGTCTTTAGCCCTAGTCTCTACTCCAAAACATGAAGAGTTGTAGTTTGAGAAGAGTCAGCTCAGTTAACCTGAACAAACTGTTAGCTAGCTAACTAGCCAGCAAACACACTGATGTTAATGTGAACATGCTAACGCTAGCTGCTACTAGATACATTAGCTGGTGTGCTAATCAGATGTGTTAACAAGACAGTGATGGTTAGCTGACCGGATAAGCTAACACGCTAAGCATTATCTAGCATTATCTAAACACTAAATCAATCAGATGGATCAGTGATGAAATGATCAGTTCAGGCAGAAACAGCAGGGGGTCTTTTCTTTTAGAAAGGCTAGTCAAGCATTGAAATTATGCTAATAATAATAGTCTTTACATCAAGTTAAAACTGAATACTTTGTGGGATAGTTCTGGTTTTTCAGAAGCCTGTCTGGTCAAGTCCCTCCTCTAAAACCCTAACTGTCCTAGGATCAAATCCCACATCTCAAAGACAAATGCATTTTGGACAACAATGTGACCTTCAGTTTATCCCTGTAGGGAAATTTAGTTTTCACCCTGGAGCTGATAGGTATTCAATGTCTTGCCCAAGGGAGCTTCAGCAGGGTGGGGGTTTGAACCCAGAGGACGGTCTCTCCCTTTCTGCTCAGCAACTAGTGAAACATTTCTCAAAAGACATCATTTGTAAGATATTAGCATTATCATGACATCAAAATACAGATTTCAAACATTTAAAACTGGCTAATAATAAAAAAAAAAACATACTTTAGGTTCTCAAGAAACATGGCTTTGACAATTCAGAATGTAAACTTTTTTTTACTTTGCTCTGCTTTCCTTTCTCTTTCTGCTTTTAATTGTCTTCATCCATCCATCCATCCATCCATCCATCTGTGCCTGTTTTGATTCCTTCTTTGTCATAAACTGGGAGACAAGAGCTCAGACGAGTCCACACTTATATCTTCATTTGGAAACTGATATAGAAACTGACAGAATCTTATAGTTTCTTTGTCCATGACCAGGAAGCAGGGGAGGGGAGGGAGGGGAGGAGACAAGGAAAGGACAGAAGGAAAGGATAGAAGGACAGCAGAGTCCCATGATCCCTTCCTATGTGCTTGCGGTGATGTCATGCCACTGCTGGGCGTCGCCCCCCTGCGGAGGCGAGGAACCCGATTGGTCGCTGTCATCGTCCCAGGAAGAGGAAGTGAAGCCTGCGGGAGCAGAGATGGAATGCGGGGTGGGGGTGTGGCCCAGGCCTTGGTACCGCCCCCTAGAGGAAGGAGAGGAGGGCATGGAGGTGGCTGCCATGACGACGGGGTC
>NW_027280694.1:0-10000 GCF_046629955.1 Centroberyx affinis | reverse complement strand
TCGCGTTTGTAGGGCTGGCCCCGCTGTTGCGGTCCAGCCAAAAAGGAAGAAAGACAGAACGAAAGAAAGAAGACAAAGAAAGACAGAAAGAATGAACGAAAGAAAGAAATAAGAAAAAAGAAAGAACGAACGAAAGAAAGAAAGAAGAAAAAAGAAAGAAAGAAAGAACGAAAGAAAGAAGAAAGAACGAAAGAAAGAAAGAAAGAGAGAAAAAAAAAGAAAGAAAAAGAAAGAATGAAAGAAAGAAGAAAAAAGAAAAAAACAAAGAAAAAGAAAGAAAGACAGAGTATCATTACATTACATACTTCTAACCAAGTTAAAATGATATATGACACTAGAAAAAGTCAAACTGTGTGTGTGTGTGTGTGTGTCCAGACGTCTGGTCTTGTGACACCCATGGTCTCCAATTAAGGCCGGTTACCACGGCAACAGAGTGAGATAGAATGGACGATCTATTCAACAGCTCACTCTCACTGTGTGTGTGTGTGTGTGTGTGTGACTCACGCTGTCTAAACTGTAGATTGGCACCATCCATAGTATCCTGGTGGAGTGAGAGAGAGAGAGAGAGAGAGAGAGAGAGAGAGAGAGATCAGTTCTAAGTTAGTATTAACCAGATGCTAAAAGCAGATTTTTGGCTGCAAACTGTTCAATAAATTCAATAACTTCATATTGAATTTTACCAATGAAGCTCTTTGAAAAAACAAAATTTAACACAGTGAAAGAAACCTGTGTATCATGTGTCTGCGTTGGCACACATTAGAGTGTGTGTGTGTGTGTGTGTGTTCTGTTACTTATCCTTATAAGGACCAAATGGCCTCTCACTCATGGAAAGAGGTGGGGACTGGAGTCACATGACTTGGACTCGAGTTGCAGTTTTAATTGCTTGAGACTTGACTTGATGCATGAAGAGAAGACTTGAGACTTGACTTGACTTGGGTTCTGGTGACTTGGGACTTGACTCTGACTTGTACTCTGATGACTTGAAAAGGTTTCTAAAGTCTTGACTTGAGATCTTGTGTTTGTGTAAATGACTCAGATTGAAAGTGATGAGATTTGTTCCAGCAGACGACTGAATTGAAATTCTGTTTTCTGAATTTGTATGGAATGATTGAATTTATTGAAGTTGAAACTGATTCTAGAAATCAAACTCATGATGCTCTTACCAAGTTTTTATCCTATTAAAACCATATTGCATTGAAAAGTCCTAGATATTTAGTTTTCTTTAAGATATTAAATTGATATTGGACTTGAAGAGGGTGGAGGAGATTAAAACCGTGTGTGTGTGTGTGTGTGTGTGTGTGTGTGTGTCTACCTGATGATAGGTTTCTGCAGCTCAGGCTGGGTGTAGTGCACCATGTGCTGCAGAATCCCCCACAGTGATATAGGGATGGTCAGAAAGACAAACACTCCGGCTATAAACCAGGCTTTACTGTGGGTCCCCACCTGGAGAGAGAGAGAGAGAGAGAGAGGGAGAGAGAGAGAGAGGAGAAGTTAATATTAATCCCGTGTGGATCGGATTTGTCTGTGTTTTTCTACCTTTTACTAATGAGAAATTTGAGCCTGAAACATCTTCTGTTTTTCAACAAACTCACGGGTGTTATGATCATTTCAGTTATCACATCCAGGTTAGGTATGTCATCTGTGAATTCAAAAGTCCCTGGATCGCTGGGTGAAGCCGCGAAAAAAGTCGTGAAAAATATTTTATCACACGAGTCACGCTGGGAAAAACTAATCCGCCACGCACAGCAAGACTTCAGACTTTAAGTGCGTTAGGGAATTATAGGTTAAGTGAATTTTACAATTACGAAAAATATGCTTTGAAGGGTTCAAATGGTGTCAAATGGTCGTCCGAGCGTCTTGCTAGGTCACACACACACACACACACACACACATACACACACACACACACTCAGACAAACACACACGTGAGACAATTTTATTTGGGAAATATACATAACCGGCTGTTTTTAGCCACCTGTCATATTCTAGAGTGTATGTATTGGGTTGAGCCAGCAGGTTTGGCCGTCTCATCGACTTTACACTCTAAAAAAAAGAGTGTCAAGTGTCATTTTCGACACATCTGTGAGTCTAGATACTGTTCAACACAAAACATGTTAATACCAAAACATATGAACAACACTGATGAACGTCATCCCCCCTCTGTCTCCCAGTCTTCCCAGTCTCTCTCTATATACTTTGAACTGTCAAATAAAGGCGAAAATGCCCCCAAAAAATATCTTAAACTCATATATATATATATGAGTGCGGAGCTGTGATTTTTCCAACAACAACACATATTAACAGATACACGCGGACACATAAAGGGGGCGAACTGGAACCGAAAGAGACTGTCCTCCCACCAAAAAACGAGCCCATAGGTCGTTTGTAGAAGCAGCTTATTACGACCTATAGTTACGTTTTAAAGTTAAGCGACCTCTAGTGGTCAGTCGTGTAAATAACGACAATGCGTCCACTTCATGTGACTGTCAAGTTTCTCTCTCAACATTGAAATATCACAGTGGAAAGTAAGGGTGTTGTGGTCGGGGATGGCGGATGGGTGTATAGGGTTAGGGTTAGGGTTAGGGTTTACCTTCAATTTCGGAGACCGGGGTTCAATTCCCAGCGTTTCCAAAGGACAAACAACCGAGAGTCACATTTAAAAAAAATGTTATTCAACCATGACCAAACCATTTTCCTAACCTTAACCAAGTTGTTTTAGTTGCCTAACCATAACCATAACCCAAGTTGTTTTATTTGCCTAACCATAACCATAACCCAAGTTGTTTTATTTGCCTAACGTAACCTAATTCAATTCGTGCCAGAGGAACGTTCTCAAATTCGTCGAGGTCGTGTTCATTTCAGGTATTTTTGTGAGATCACGTTGGAAACCTGTGGGTCGTATTAGAGGGTAGGAACAAACGACCTGTGTGTGATTTTTCTAACAACAACACATATTAACAGATACACACGGAAACATTAAGGGGGCGAACTGGAACCGAAAATGGTTCTTCAGAGTGACGCCATAGAAGAGACATTTCTTTCAGACCAAGATTTTCCACATTTTGCCATCATCCACCATCCAATAACTAAGAATTAAGAACCTTTTAATTGAATTTCTAATAAAAGGTTCTTGAAAGGTTCTTTGTGGAATAAGTGTGTGTTGTTATTCACATATCTTGTGTTGAAAAGTCACACCGTAATGTGTTTTTATACCTGACAGGAGTTCTCCCGAAATATGAGCTTGAATGAGCTTGATAACACTATAAAAACGTCATTATCTGTGTCTGTTTTCAAAAAGAGCTTAAGGCGGCACTTGCTGCTAAAATATGTTTAAGCTTGAATACCCTGAACGGCTGGGGACTTCTAAACTAGTTACTCTACTCTGAAATCCATTCAAATTGTACTGTTATTTCCACTTGCCATATGTCTCTACTTATTGTATCTTACCTATTTGATCAATGTTTAGACTGATGGAATAAATGTCTTAGGACCATTTAGTAGTACTTTTTAGGGTCTTAGGCTAGTCTTAGGTGTTTTGTAGGTTGTAAATGTTACTGTATAATACATGCACTTTTTCAAATCTAGACGTGTTAGTAAACATATATTTTAAATACTATCTGCTTAGTGTCTGGGCCTCTATTCTCAAGCTTCAGATAGCTTATCAGGGTGTCCCATTTCACATATCTCCATTATGTCTCATATGATTCTACTTGTATTTTAACTGATTTGTGAATAAACTGAACTGAACTGAACTGGTACTGAACTGAACTGGAACTGAACTGGATGTACCTACCCCCCAAGGGATAGGTACATCATATCCTGTGTACTGGTGAACACACACACACACACCTGGAGGGAGCCATACCTGGTCTTTCTGCAGCTCCCACACACACAGCGGCAGAACCACCAGCAGCAGAACCACGTACAGAACCACCACCAGCGGGCGGATCCAGCGGCGCCAGTCTCCACAGGAACACGGCATCGTCTCCGCTCAGCCTCCACGCTCACTGCAGACACATGCCGAGTCCCACCGGCAACACCTGACAGGTCCAGGCACCAGAGGAGAGTCAGCAAGTCATTACAGTGGTACACAGTATATAGAAACATGTGGGAGAGTCTGGAGGGTGAAGACAGGAAATTATCAGAGCAAAGAAAGCAAAGAATTACAGTAAATAAACCTGTTTTGAGGGAGAGAAGGTAGCTAAAATATTACTGTAAGGTAATTAAGCTGTTATAGTATTACACACTATATAAAGCTGTAGGGGAATTACTACATAAGAATCCATCCAATATAGAATTACTATATTAAACTGATGAAGGTCCAGTCTGGTTTGGTGCAGAATAAGGATTGGAGGATTGCAGGTTGATTTAAAAAATGCTCCCAGAGTCCCTTAATAAGACCTTTAATAGCCATATAATAAGTCTAAGTATAGCCTATATAACTTAATAATAACTAATAATAGGTATATATATATATATATATCACATCACAAATTACTATGTAATCTATAATAAAAAATAAAATGTACAAATAAATGACTGTGAATGTAAATACACCCTAATCCTATAGGAATATTATAGTGGCAGTATGGGAGATACAAAATACTATAAAGTACTATAAACTCACTATTAACCAGTGGTGGAAAGTACCTAAGTACATTTACTCAAGTACTGTACTTAAGTACAATTTTGAGGTACTTGTACTTTACTTGAGTATTTCCATTTTATGCTACTTTGTACTTATACTCCACTACATTTTAGAGGGAAATATTGTACTTTTTACTCCATTACATTTATTTCACAGCTATAGTTACTAGTTACTTTTCAGATCAATATTTTATATTTAAAACTTTTGATCATCTTTATAAAATAACTATAACATAGCATTGTTATAGATTAGACTACCCAAAAGTATAGCTAAATTGTTAAGATTAGCTTCACGTTGACAACTTTAAAATGCTGCTTACATGTACATGTATGTCAATAAATCAGAATTAATATTCCAATAATTTATGAAAAATATAACTCTCTAAATGGGGACAGTTTGCATAATGAGTATGTTTACTTTGATACTCTAAGTACATTTTGCTGCCAATACTTATGTACTTTTACTTAAGTAAGATTTTGAATGCAGGACTTTTACTTGTAATGGAGTATCTTTACATTGTTGTATTGCTACTTTTACTGAAGTAAAAGATCTCAGTACTTCTTCCACCACTGCTATTAACTACCATAGACCCACTGTAACTCCCTATAGGAATATTACATTAGAATTATACCCTAGGAAATAAAAACATATAATACTTAAAATGCGATAATGTCACTATAAACTCACTACTGGGTATTAGAGCCACACTATAAGTCACTATAGGAATATTATAGGAATATCATAGGAGGTTAAAAATACCATAAAACACCACAAGGTCAATGTAAACTCACTATTTGGCACCACAGACTCACTGTAAATCCCTATAGAAATATTATAAGTATATCATAGGAAATTAATCATCAATAAAGACACTCACTATTTAGCACAACAAACACACTACAGTATAAGGCCCAATAGGAATATTATAGTGATACCATAGGGGATAAAAATACCATAAAATACCGTAATGTCACTAAAAAAATAACCATAAAGTTGGCTACAATTAGATCACTATAAACTCACTATTGAATACCTCAGACTCACTATAAGCCTCTATAGGAATATTGTAGGAATATTATAGAAATATTATAGGAGGTTCAAAATACCATACAATACCACGAGGTCACTGTGTAAACTCACTATTTGGCACCACAGACTCACTGTAAATCCCTATAGTAATATTATAAGTATATCATAAGAAATTAAAAATCAATAAAGACACAGTAAACTCGCTATTTAGCACCACAGACACACTATAAGGCCCAATAGGAATATTATAGTGATACCATAGGGGATAAAAAATACCATAAAATACCATAGTGTCACTAAAAAAATAACCATAAAGTACAATTAAATCACTATAAACTCACTATTGAACACCTCAGACTCACTATAAGCCTCTATAGGATTATTATAGGAAAATTATAGGAATTTTTCGGCTGCAGCATAGAGCTAAACTAGCTGCTGTTTAGGTTACAAGCCGTAGAGACATATTGCTATTACAATAAAGATGAAATAATAAGTGAATAATAATAATAAAAGACGTTTGGACCATAGAAGAAGAAGAAGAGAAGATGCTCATTCAAACTGACTGCTGGCCTGTTTTCTCTTTTCCTGTTTCTGTAACCAGGCAACGCATCCCTCACATCCACACACCGCGAACTGATGCTGATCAATCCAATAAGCCTCCAATCACCGGCCCAATGATCGGTGGTCCAATGATCTATCGGCTCATCGATCGGCTCCTTCCGTCGGCGGATGAAAACAAACGACGCGACTGTGTTTTTTTTCCTTCTTCTTCTTCTTCTTCTTCTTCTTCTTTCCTGGTTTCCGTGTTTACGCCCTCACGTCACGGCGAGGAATCTCAACCATCTCTCTCTCTCTCTCTCTCTCTCTCTCTCTCTCTCTCACACACACACACACACACACACACTCTCTCTCTCTCTCTCTCTCTCTCTCTCTATCTTTCTGCATCATCATGCTCTCTCGGTCATGTGGTCAGTAATTGGCCAGTCGGGAGGAGCCCTGATTTAATTTTCTTCATTTAATTATATTTGCCTGCTACCAGTCATGTGAAAGCTTTATGGCTCGAGCCCGGGCTCTTTAGGTATTTATTATCAGGTATTTATTAGGTGTTTATTGGTTGTAATACTGAATCAGCTGGTTTGGGGACACAGTGGCTGTAATGCGTCTCTCTGGCCGCTAGGTGTCACTGTTGAATCTTGTTTTTGGTGTGTTGTTTTTTTTCTTTTTTTTATTAGAGTCTTCAAATATACAACAAATTGGCAATGACAGTTCTTTCTATATCACCAGAGTAAGCTAGTACATATGTGTCAAAGACAATAATCAAAAGGAAATAGAGAAAACAAAAACAAAACAAAGAGAAAAGAAATAGTAAATTAAAGGGGGGAAAAAAACAAAAGAACAATGATTCCAGGGGTTAAATTACTTTATACTGCACAAATACAATGTGTAATTTTTGGGCATTCATACTTTTCATACATTTTAGATATTTGGAAAATGTTACTAATTCATTTTTAAGGGCTATTAAACAGGGTTGTGTTTTGCAATATTTACATTTGTGTATAAAATATTTTGCCAAAATAATTAAATTATTCATTAAAAAAATTCTAGCCTATATTTCTATCTTCTATAAACATTCCAAATTTGACATTTTCTAGTAGAAATGGTGGTAGAACATCAATGCTAGATTTAATCCATAAATTCAAATTAGACCAAAAATTATGAGTAATATTGCAGTGGAAAAAATAAATGATCTGTTGTCTCTACCTCTGTATTACAAAATTGACAAGAATTACAGTCTATATTAAATGTGAATCTTAGAAATTCACTAGAGGGGTAAATTTCATTAATTATCTTGGGGGGGGGGGGGGGGGGGGGGGGGGTAAGGAATGAAATATATCTTTTTCTAATTTTGCAGGCAGCCAAACTTGAGTAAATGTCTAAGATATAATTGCTTCTTAGAGGGTCAGGATAACATGCTTTTAACAGCATGTTTTGTGAGCAGCAGGCTTGTGAGGGTCAGACGGTCTGGTCTGAGGAGCCTTTGAGCACTGAAGCAGCAGCAGACTGTGGTTGTGGATGTGAGTTACTGTGTAGATATGAAGCAGGATGGAGCTCAGTGAGTCAGCCTTCCCTGCATATAAAGTTCATTGTCTTGGATTTAAAAAAACGGTCATTCCCATTCAAATCAACGCTCCTGGATGGTCGGAGCGGCGGCCATTTTGCTGTGACCCGTTGGACTAGCTTCTCTATAAAGCGACTTGCAGCAGGTCACTGAGCTGAGAGGTTTTACAGCAAGAACCAAAGCAGCTTCTCTGATGTTGACTAGAAGAGCTAGAGAGAGAAGTAGTCTGTGATAAAGCTAACGTTAGCCTTGTCGCTAACGTTAGCTTTCAGTTGAGTTTGGACAGTTTGCTAACAGACTCATCTGCTCAGTTCTCACAGTGTGACAGACTTTACAGCCTAAATGTCCAGACTGTGTTGTTGCCATAGCAACTAACACTTAAAATTCCATAATCGCCATTTTATGCTGAACTAGACAAATCTATCTGTTCTATCCACTGAAGTTGTGTGATTGTGTTGTCATGTTCTGTTCAGGCTTGATCCAACAGGACAAGCTTTTAATTGTTTTCAGTGAGTTTGAAGTGTTGTCGAGCTCCAGACACCTTGTGTAACTGTTTGTCGCTCCTCGCTTTTTCTTTTTTTTCTTTTCTTTTTTTTATGCTCCAACCAGAAACCTGCCGTATTCGTTTTCTCTGCTGTCCAATCAGATGAAAATAGAGGCGGGCTTAATTTTGCTTTATATGTTGTAAACAAAGAAAGTAATGCAAGTGTTTCTGCCGTCAATATCATGATAAAACAGCATCAGGCTTGGGGACAAATTAGTGACGCAATTGAAAATGGATGGTACGTTTTTTGTCCCTCTTTAGTTTAGCTAATGTCATTAGCTATGCTAGCTATGAGATTGACAATAGCTAACGTTGCAGTTGCCTAGCAACAGTAAAAGGGGCTTCCAGCAGTCGCAGTGTAAAATATCAATGCCTTATTATGACCACAAGATGTCGCTGTACTGCACAGTGTGGTCATGTGTCATTACAGCACAGTGTGGTCATGTGTCATTACAGCACAGTGTGGTCATGTTTATTACAGACACTAGATGTCGCTGTACTGCAGTGTGCTTTTATAGTTCTCACAGTGGTTTTCTTCACCTTCTTATTTGTTTTAACTTGCATGCAGCTTGGTATTTTATTGATATTTTCCCACTTATTTCAAACTCCATATTATGTCATATTTCTGGTCAATTTTCATATTGTTCATATTTTTCATACATATTTTTAGCCTCGCTATGTTCTGTTGTTAGTTTTTGCACACATGCATGTATTTTCATACTTTTCATTCTTATATTTGTACTTGATATGCTTTAGTGTTGTTTGTAATTGTTGGTTGTGTTAAGTTTAATTAGGTATATTTGTATTCATATTGTATTTGCGTTTATATTATATTTTCAAATCATGTTTATCTATATTTTATTTATTACATTTATATTCTATTTCATTTGTCTATAGGACCTATCGACCTAATTTCCCCTCTAAACTCATCCTATATTCCATAATGGCCTCTGAATCCAACAACACGGTGCTGTAATGAGTCATAACGGCCGCCGGGTGTCGCTGTTTTACAGCCACCAAACTGTGTGTGAAAAATTAGACTTTTATTCCACTGGTTTTTGCACTTTCACTTGTTTCAGGACTTTTGTAGAAGCAAGACTCCATATGTTGGAACCAGCAGATCATTCAGCTGGTATCAAGAAACTGACATGAAAAATCTGGAAAATAGTTGATTTCTATTAGAAGTAAGTGATCTCTCGATGACAGATTTTTTTTTTTTTACTTATTTAAAGAAAAAGAAGATTTTAAAAGTCAATATTAGATTACAGGAGGAAACAGTAGCAGGGACAGAAAGGCTCCTGATCTGTTTCCTGCCACTTTCTGGTTCTACTGCAGACAGGATGTTGTGTTGAAGTGTTGAAACTAACATGGAAATATGGAGTTTTACAGGATTTGTTGGTGACAGACACACAGATACACTGTAAAAAATGACAAACTTGGAAATGAATTTGATCAGAGTCAGTCGGTTTAACTGTCTCACTGCAATAGCGGGTCATTTTGCTGGTTTTAATAAAATTAACTTTTTGCAGGAGAATGTAACTTCAATTTGCTGTCAAAGAAAGAAAGAAGAAGAAGAAATCGTGTTGACATGAATCAAATAAAAGTTAGTGAAATTAGTAAAATTATTCAGCAGTGAAGTGAAGAGACAAACTAAAATATG
>NW_027280693.1:0-39279 GCF_046629955.1 Centroberyx affinis | reverse complement strand
ATCAGTTCCCCTTTGAGGATGGAGAAACAGTGCAGCATGCAAACTTAGCAACACTTGCATATTTCACCCACAGTCGGCCCACTGCTCCTCCCTGACCACAGCTGCATTAAATCTACTGCTGTCCAGATCTACTGAGACTGCTGTTGTGCTGTCGTTCCTGTTGTTGTTGTTGTTGTTGTGATAGCTGGGCGTCGGATAAAGAATAAAGAAGTCGACACATGACAAGAGAGAAGACCTGTGTGTGTATCTGTGTGTGTGAAAATGCTTTACACAGGTTAAACAGTTTAGCAGGCAAACACGACAAAGCAAAACAGGACAAGACAAGACGGGCCATGACGGGACGGGACAAGAGAGCGGAGGGCGGAGAAACCGGTGGTGTACTGGAGTTTGTTTTTTGGGCGAGTTTGTGACGGTGTGTTTGTGGGCACAGACTCAAATACATTGTGACAAATAATCCCAGAGGAGTCCTCGCACCACAGGGGAGAATTTCACAGACACACGATGAGGCGGGAAGGAAAGGAGAGGAGACAGGAGGCTGTGAGCCTGCAGCTTGTTTGTTGAATTGTCCCACGCTTTGTTTCCCAAAAGCATCTTAGCTCACTCTTGCGCCTTTACATTCGCCTAAACTGCATATTGTATGATTAGAAACAGAGGTGTAACAGAGCTGAGTCAGATTTGCTCGAGTCCCAAGTCAGTCTCAAGTCTTGAAGCACGAGTCTCAAGTCTAACTGTTGAACAGCAAGTCAAGTCAGAACAAATCAAGCGTCCAGTATCAATTTAATATCTTAAAGAAAACTAAATATCTAGGACTTTTCAATGCAATATGGTTTTAATAGGATAAAAACTTGGTAAGAGCATCATGAGTTTGATTTCTATAATCAGTTTCAACTTCAATAAATTCAATCATTCCATACAAATTCAGAAAACAGAATTTAAATTCAGTCGTCTGCTGGAACAAATTTCATCACTTTCAATCTAAGTCATTTACACAAACACAAGATCTCAAGTCAAGACTTTAGAAACCTTTTCAAGTCGCCAAAGTACAAG
The DNA here is from genome assembly GCF_046629955.1 of Centroberyx affinis. Classification (NCBI taxonomy): domain Eukaryota; kingdom Metazoa; phylum Chordata; class Actinopteri; order Beryciformes; family Berycidae; genus Centroberyx; species Centroberyx affinis. The sequence goes on along the minus strand of NW_027280693.1, from coordinate 38,232 downwards.
TCAAAGTCAAGTCCCAAGTCACCAGAACCCAAGTCAAGTCAAGACTCGAGACTTCATTTGACTTGGGTTCTGAAGTCTTCCCTTCATGCATCAAGTCAAATCGCAAGCTATTAAAACTGTGTCTCGAGTCCAAGTCATGTGACTCGAGTCCCCACCTCTGCTTATAAATGATCAGAAGTTCAAGGACATACAGCAAATCCCTAACAAAATAATTTAATCAGAATCAGAAACACTTTAATCGCTGAGTTCAATGAATATACAGGAATTGGTGACATTATACGGGAATCTGGGTGACATTAGTGAAGAAAAAAATGTACGAATTGAAATAAAAATATGTATGTAAATGCTGCACATGGTATGCAGGCAAAGTACAGCAGACAGTGGGAGGAAATGAGAAAAATCACAACTTCACCACTTCAATCTAGAATGCCGTCGTAAAACTGGCCACGAGCCTTAAAGTAATTATGCACAGGCTTTATTGTGAACAAGTGTAGACAGACATTTTGTGCCAACACCATTTGTCATGATACCACTGTGGAAAATGATCACCGGCCAAATGAAGGAAAATTTTTGGCTCTGGCTGATAGGTTTATGTTCTCTAGCAGCCTCTTTGGCAGGGAACCAGGCTTCATTACAGATCCTGTTCTGTTTTAAAAAAGCCTGGCTCGTAAAACAGTTAAGTCTAAGTGAATTCTGGGCTGTACAAGGAAAATCAGATTGAAAAAAGTCAGTTCCTTGACCTGCGTGGTGCTTCTGTGTTGAAGCTCATTCTACTATTGCACCAATTGAGTGTGTTTCCACGCACTCTAATAACCTGGTCACTGGGAATAATCAGGTTATGACCATAATTCGATTGATGCATCTCCATGCACTCGAGTAATGCGATAATGAGGAAAACCCCGGTTTACATGATTCAGTCACAGTTGATTTCTCTCCTTAAGGAAGTGATGTCAAACTCAAACTTCCTGCCGGTTGTTTTGGATTTTGAACACGGAGCTGATTTTCATCTGCTCAGGTTTCTGTGTCTCAAAACCCCAAAAAATGAGTCTTGGTAGCCATGCTGTTAGATGCTTTCTGCTTCCAGGGGCGTTGTTCTCTAATTCAGTGATTCTCAACCTTTTTCATATCAAGGACCCCTAATTTACTACACTTTAGGGCCACGTACAGACCCCCATTTTATGAGATTTTGTCTCGCAGACCCAAATCTGAGAATATTTTTATTGTCAGATATGATTTTGTCCAGAATTCCATGACTATCTTGTAGGTAGAGAGATAACAGAGGAACTATGATCAAAACAGTCATTCTTCTACATTCTCTAATTGTGTTAACTGCTTGTAAATTAAATAATGGTGAAGTTTAACACTTCATCAATTTGCTGGGGACCCCCTGGAACCCCCTCAAGGACCCCTGGTGGTCCCCAGAACCCACGTTGAGAACCACTGCTCTAATTTATATACTGTATATACATTTCCTGAATAATTGTAAAGATTGGGCAAAAACCTAGCTGTGTTAATCAGGTTTCTCATAATGAAATAACGGCTTTTACACGAACACTGGGATGATCAGGGAATTGCTTCAGTCGGACTATGATGGGTTTATGGAAACGCTTCAGTCCCTCTTGATCAAACGCCCCTTCAAAGCGACTCTGATGTATTTTCCAGTCTACTTCCCAGTTGAAGGTCATGTCATCCATCTGCACTGAACTCCAAAAAAGTTGCCCACATGTCCCCGGGGCAAACAGCCAGTGCTGCAGAACAGTGTGAGCGCTGTTACTGTCCACCGCAGGAATGTGAGTGTGTTTAAAGAGCTGTTTACACTGCAGAGATAGCAGTTATTAGTGCTGCTGTTGTTCCAGACAAGGGGGGGGGGGGAGGAGCTGTGGACGCACTGTTGGTTAGAGCTGAGTGGCTGATGGGAAGAGGAGAGCACAAAAACACCAGGCAAACACACACACACACACACACACACACACACACAGAAACACACACACTCAAAAACAAAGAATTCCCTTTTAGCCAATCCCCAGAGGGAGAAGTCCACGAAACAAAACAAAGCAACACACACACAGACAGACACAATGCAAGGATCTAAACAAGGATGGACATGTTTAAGGAAGTCCAAGTGTGTGTGTGTATGTGTGCCTGTGCTTTGTGTGTTCAGCATTGTTTACACACTTATTTTTTGGTGTGTGTGTGTGTGCGGGCCTGCATCTGTGCATGTGTGTGTGTGTGTGTGTTATTTTGTGTTTATTGTATTCCTCTTGCTCGGGACATTGTTATTTTCAGCTTCAGCGTGTTTGTGCGGTCTGGTCGGACATCAACACTCTGACCCGCGCGGCTAAACTTGGCCTTGGATGTTTGTCAGGCTCACTAACTGTCTTCATCTCGATTTGTTTTGTCCTTTTTTTTCCCTGTCATGAAAACATTTGGCTCAGCAGCAGCGAGTCTAAATCAAGAACTGTTTACTGTTTATTCCTCTATTTTTTTTTTTTTTTATCTCTCTGTGGAAGCCAAATCTGGAATATTCTTTATTAAACCAAAATATATTTTTTTTACAGCATTTCTGTTTCATTTTAACAGGAAATAACACACAGTACAGGAAAGATATACAAATCTGGCAGGAATTCATAGTATCCCTGTGATGTCACATTTCCCACCAGCATGATGCTTCACCACACACACACACAGCTCACTGGCTGTGGCTGTCATTTAACTATAATCACCTGTTACATTTAATACAATCACCTGTTATTTTCCTACCAAGATGGAACAAAATATTATGAATAGAGAGGGAATGACTCGTAAAATTTCAAGACAAACTCATGACACTGCAAGTTTTTTTTGGCAGCTTAGACGGCCCAATCTGTTTAGTTCATACACACTCAGCAATATTCATGAATATTCATTATAAAGATTCACATCCTGAATAAGCCCTTGACCAGATGTGAGATGTTATCCGGAATACTTAATGACTGAATGGAAGGAAGGATATATTTGCCATTTGCAAAGATCCGTCCTGATTGGCCGGGTGTGTCGGCACCTTCACAGAGTCTGAGCTCGGCCTGCTGGACCGCTTGAAGACCGAAAAGAGACGTGTTCTCATAATCTGGACTGAGAGTCGGCAGCAGGGTACAGCAGCCAGGGATCTGATCTGTGAAAGCATTCAGGAGAGACGGAGGTCCAGGCAGGGTGGAGGTCTAGGCTGCAGGGTGGAGGTACAGGCAGGTTGGAGGTCCAGGCTGCAGGATGGAGGTCTAGGCTGCAGGGTGGAGGTCTAGGCCGCAGGGTGGAGGTGCAGCAGGCAGCTTCAGTTACCTTATACAACCAAAACCATATCCACATCCAGAACCTGCCGTAGCAACATGGCTTGTGCGTTTTCCATCACGGTTTTAAAATGCAATGCAACACCATCAATACACTCACACTTACATCAAGCAAACTTAGATTGCATTTTTCTTTTCAGTCAGCAGCATGGTGTCTATAGGGATGGAGAGTCGACGCCAAAAGAGTCGATTATCGATTCCATCACTTTCTGAGAATTGATTCTACTAATGAACGGAATTAGAGTCGACTCCTGACTCCAAACTCTGGAAGCTAATAAACTGTTTCATTTAAACAAATTTGAACATTAGAACATTTGTAACAGGGTTTGTGCCATTTTGTGGTAATGTAATAAATTAGTTTTGTTGTAAAACTTACATTTTTGTGTTGATTTTCATTTGGAATCGGAATCAATTTAGAATTGGTTCCATCAATTCCATTACAGGGAGTCGGAGTCCGAATAGACTCAAAAACAACATGAAAAACGTAAAAGTAACGACATCCTAATTTTACAAAAATCGAAAGAAGAATTTAAGTAAGTTACTGCAAAAAAGTCATCTGAGCACTAAAATACACAAAAACACTACAACCTAACACATTACCCCAACACCGCCTGTGTATAAGAGCAGGTTTCATGCAGCTGGTGGAAGAAGATCTAAACCAGTGATTCTCAAACTTTTTCATATCAAGGAGAATATTTTTTTGTTAGATATGATTTTGTCCAGAATTCTATGATGATCTATATTGTAGGCAAAGAGATAACAGTGAAACTATGATCAAAACAGTCATTCTTCTACATTCTGTAACTGTGTTAACTTCTTGTAAATGATATAATGGTGAAGTTTAACAATTCATCAATTTGCTGGGGACCCCCTGGAACCTCCTCAAGGACCCCTTGTGGTCCCCGGACCCCACGTTGTGAACCACTGATCTAAACTGCTGAAACACAACAGGCAGCTGCTAGTAAATGAGTGAATCTGTAAAAATAAACAAGCACATCCAGTCCAAGAAGAACTCTGTGTACTTTGAATAAATATACAGAAAATACAGATTGTACACACACACACACACACACACACACACACACACACACACACACACACACACACACACAGACACACACACACAGATCCAGAGACTGATCCAGAGACTTGACTGGATTTGAATGGACTTCCTCTTCCTCTCTGCAGGCTTCAAACAGCAGAATCACACAAAGGGAGATTTTTTTCAAGTTTGAGTTAATAAAAGGGTAGTCCGTCCTCCACAGACAGGAGAGCAAGACGTGTGTGTGTGTATGTGTGTGTGTGTGTATGTGTGTGTGTGTGTGTGTGCACTGAGGACATATGGGAATGAAAATCCAAGGGGATTTCTGAGAGGAAAGGGCAGGGCGACAGGGGGCTTATGACAGTCGTGGCTGGGGTTAGTGTGTAGTGTGTGTGTATGTGTGTGTGTGTGTGTGTGTGTGTGTGGTAGAGGTCAGAGGCCATACTGGCAGTGCATATCTGAGAGGATGAACAGAAGGTGTGGGGGTTAGAGGGGGGTGCGAGATGAGACAGGGGGTGGGGTGCAGGGCATGTGTGTGTGTGTGTGTGTGTGTGTGTGCGCAGGGGGAGTTAAATGGGATGGAGCATTAATGAGTGACTGAAAGCCACAACCAGAAAACAACAAAAGGATAGGACTTGACCTTGAGTCTCTCAATGGGACTTCTCTGTGTGTGTGTGTGTGTGTGTGTGTGCGCGTGGGTGTGTGTGTGTGCGTTTAGGAAGAAGGGTGTCTTATTTTCCTGCCCCTTAACCCAAGTGTCTGTCACTCATAATGAATCCAATACTGCTTAGCATTACACCACATTACAGCATTACACATCTATCTATCTATCTATCTACTTTTTTGAGTGTTTTTAGTCAGTAATCATTGTGTGTGTGTGTGTGTGAGAGAGAGTAAGAGAAAGATGAAGGAGAAAAACAGAGAGAAAGTGCCTCCTACATCATCCTTACCCATCAACCTTTACACAGTGAGCAAAAATAACCCTGTGTGTGTGTGTGTGTGTGTGTGTGTGTGTTTGGCCTCTACCACACTGTTGTCTTTCACCTTCAACCCTGACACAGTCGCCAAAAATATCCCTCATTTCCCTGCAGTGTTTAGGCTGAGCCGTCTCCCTGTATTTAGACCACACCGAGGCTCCGCTGCAGCAAGATAATGGCTGGGTGTAATCGCTGTGTTTATTTGTGTGTGTGTGTGTGTGTGTGTGTGTGTGTGTCAGACCTAGTGGCAGGGCGGGTTACATTAGCGCTGGGAAAGGGAAACCAAGTTGTACGGACAGATTTGGGCCTGTGGCAACAGAATGGAGGATCAGAAAAACCCCATTGCTGAGCGAGAGACACTGAAAGACAGAGAGACACTGAGCCAGTGGGATCATAAGAGACCCGGAGAGAGAGAGAAAGGTAAAGGTTGACACACACACTGATTACGTTTACATGCGCAGAAAAACATGTGAAAATGTGATTAAAACAATAAGGCAGCACCCATGTGAGAGCGTATCTATGTTCCCAGGGTCCGATATTCCCCAGATTTATATGGCACACAATGGGAACATGACAAAAGGTCCTATGTTCCCCAGTTCTACTTATGTGCTCTCCCAGGGTCCTATGTTCCCAGGGTCCTATGTTTAACTCTAACCCAAACTAACCATATTAAGCGAATACAGAGCTGGGGAACATCTTTTTCAGGTTCCCATTATTTGCTATATAGAGCTGGGGAACATAGGACCCTGGGAACAGAGGAATGACTGATTTTGCTCGTCCGATTAGCTGCGTTCGATTCGAAGTTGGAAGTCGGAGATTTCCAGCCGGTCGGTCATTAACTCCAGCCTCGTTCCAGTGGTCCGGCTCGGAAAAACCAGGGGAGGAACGTGAAAATCCTGATCCACAAGCAACAGTGAATGTTACAGCAACGATTGATTTTTAGCAGCGTTAGCTAGCTAGTTAGCATAGAAGGTTAGCAACTGTACGTCCAACTTTACCTTTCGGATTTACAAGCTTAGCCGTTTCCCCACACAGGTGTTTCGATAAATGTGAGGGCATGCAATGCTGAAAATCAAACTGAAGTGTATTTTGAGGATTATAAACATGCTGAAATTAATGTGGTGTAGAGTTTACAGTGTGTGCCGCCATGCTGACTTGAAAAAATTTTGAGATCTCCAGGAAGCTTGTCCGAATTTCCTGCTCAGAATTCCCATTTGAAGGTCCAGTCCCATTGACTTTGTCCTAGCAGAAAGCAGGAATTTCATATGTGGAGTACTACGGTTTTACCATGTACACACCTTAATCTGATTATTCAAGGGTGATCAAATTGTGTTTGTGTATTTGATGACATATTGTAGCTGTTCTGTCAGTTTTTTGTAATTTCTGTTTCAATACTGTCAATAAACACGTCACATGTAAACCAGATTATTAGGAGAAGTGTCAATTTATAGACAAAGATCAAGAGAAAAAAGACGAGATGAAGAGAGAAAGAAAGACAGGACAGAACGAGATGCACCTCAAAAACCAACACAGTCCCATCATATTTTCCTGAGATGAGCATGAGCTCTGAAATGCACATGGCGTGTTGCGGAAACAAAATATGTGAATGACGGATAATGCGACTATACCACAAACTGGACAGATCATTCTTGACCCAGTTCGTCACAAAAGGTTACTTTAGTAAAGTTAAAAAACTTTGGTGAGGTTAGGCTGAAGGTTTTGGTTGTGGTTTGGTTGTGGTAAACTTCACTCACAGCTGAAACTTCTTGGCAGGAGTTGAGAATTTAGTTTGGAATTGAAAGTAAATGTGTTTTGCTAACTAACTTCTACTTTAAGAAACCAGAGAAAACAAGTACAGTAATGTTTACAGCACAAAGTAGTTTTTTTGCTGTCAGAGTACAGTATGTCATTCCTTTTTTTAGGTTTTCCCAAATGTACAGCAGCACTGTGCCACCCTCACAGGAAGATGAGTCATATGATGATATGTTTACATGTTGACAGGAAATGTAAGCACCTAATTACAGCCAGGCTTTGTGGTCCGTGACATATGAAGGATGATATTTCAGTGCCTGAAACGCTGCTTTTCTTTTAGCCTTCCTCTGCATGAAACACTCTGAATACTCCCGTACTGCTAAGCATGCTAGCTTCAGTGTGCGGTTACCAGCCACTAGCTATTGGTCCTTATGGGCACTGAATGTCAATATGTCACCCATATTATTACTAAATGTGGGTGACACTTTAGATTAGGGAACACATATTATAACTATTAATAAGGCATCAAATTAGTCATTACAAACCACTTATTAGCACCTTGTTCTGCACTATTGTATTCTACAAGTATAGACCATTAACTATGGCTTTTCCCTCAACAGCCTCCTGATTTTTAGCTTTAAGCTTTATAACAGATTATGAGTAATGTTATAAAACATTATAACTGTCTATGCATGATTATAACTATACTTATAATGCATTATGATGACATTATAATGTGTTATAGACACAGGCTTCATAGAAAGTGTTACTGAAGGGCAAAAGAATAAACTTGAAGAAAAGAGCAGCATGTTTCCCTGCACCTCTCCAGCGTGTCTGTGTGTCTCCAGTGGAAGCTCCTGAGCTGCAGTTAGCGGTGGCAGACGCAGGAAGGAGACGCTCGCACGGCCCCATGGGAAACATGCTAATTAGCCGGCGTGTAATTGGACCATGATGTCATCGATATAAGTAATGTGCATGTCACGGCGTTTTCCTCTCCGCTCCATCATGGGACTTTATAGAGGACGCAACGGACGAGCAAAGCGAGGGCGACGTCGGGGATAAACGCTTTTAATGCTTTGATGTGTTGCATTGTGGGTAGAAATATGCATGGTGTGGATATTTAAGTGTTTCCTTTCCTTTCCTTTTCTGTCACTTTGAGGTTATGGGGAGGGTTTTGTTGCCGTCACTGGGAAGGAGAATTGGGGAAATTAGATAGTTAGTGGGCAGTGGAAGTGCTCTATCTTTAAAATGTTTATTCATAAAGGGAATGTGCTTGTTCTCAGCAACATCCTGCTTCACAATCACACAGATAATAAACGTATTCACACCTGAAACTGGTAAGTGCTTCGCTAAAGAACACATCTCCAGAGGTTTTTCACCTAAACCGCCACGCACAGATATCCTCAGTTGGTCTGGATTCAAATGACTGACTTTCTGGTCTTCCCGCTTCACCCTCTTCTCCAATATCTAGGCTTCGGTTAGATATGTGGGTTTGTGAATGGAAAGTTGCCGGTTTGGATCCACAGATTGGCTGGAAAAATCTGTGTGGGGCAATGACTGATGACTGTATTCCCTTGTAAACATTGTAAACCAAGCCTCAACGTTTCCAGTGGAGTTGCTCACTGTCAAATAACTGCACATCTCACCGTTAACACTCCAGGACCACAATGGAAATGAGTCTGTTGACTTTACTGTGTTGTCCTTGTCAAATTAAGCTGAGATGCATTTTCTCTATTGTGTCTATCTTGCTTTTTATTGTCGAATAAACAAAACTAAAAATGCTAATAATATTTTTTTGTTTGTATAGCACTTTTCAAGTTACTGAAAGACACTTTACACAAAATAGTATGAGCATAAATAAAAAATAGTGTATAAATATAAAATAAATAAATAAATATAAAGCGAGTAAAAAAAATACCAAAACCAACTATATAAAACTATATAAAAACAAAGAAAATGAGGGATATAAAGAAATAAAGCAAGGTACCAAAAAACAACTCTGGTCGTGTGTGTGTGTGTGTGTGTGTGTGTGCAAGCCTCTGTCCCCCAGCAGTTACTAGACTGATGCTGTAAATCCAACACGGTCTCACAGCAGTTTGTGAAACAGTCATGAAAATTTAATCTATTGATTCGTGTACATGGACACGATTTTGCCATTTTTTCGTGAAATGAACACGACCTTAAAAACGTGCCTCCACCACAACCTGAATTACGTTCCTCCACTACAAATTTAAAAACGTAAGTTTTGGCAAATAAAACTACTTGTGTTACGTTATGGTTAGGCAACTAAAACAACTTGGTTAAGGTTAGAGAAATGGTTTGGTCATTTTAAATAAGAAAAACTTTGGTTAGAAATTTAAATGTGGCTTACGGTTGAAATGTACTTTGAACTCAAACCCCGGTCATCGGCATCAAAGGTAAACATACACACCCATCCACCACCTGACCACAATAACCTCTGTGGCCACTGTTTTATTTCAATGTGACACTACTTCCTGAGTCCCGACTGACAGAAAAAACAAACGTGTTGCAGGCACGAAAGAGACTTCCAATTGAAATACATTAGTTTGAAAGTCGTGAAAAAAATGGAAAAATCGTGTCCATGTACACAAATCAATAGATTAGATTTTGTGACTATACTATAAATCAGAAAGTGTTAGTAAGGGTTAAGAAATGAAGAAGGGACTTCAGGGGAAACCCGGTTAATCCGGAGGTTTCACACTTCATGAAACCCTCCTGGACTCTGCAGCCTCGCTCAGATGCAGCTCGGCTTTCTGGGACAGGAGGGAAAGTTTCTCTGAGGTCGTATCTCCCTCAATCTCCCTCTCCCCCACCTTCCCCTGCTTTCATCACCTCCAAAAATAGTCTCTCACTTCCATCCCAAACTCTCTCTCCAAACTCTCTCTCCTCCCTCTCCGTTCTCCATCCCTCTCTCCTTCTCTGCCTCACGTTCTCCTTTATCTCCTCTCATCTGCCTCCTTCCCTTCTCTGTTTCCCTGCTTTCCCTCCCTCTCTCCCCGATTTCATCTCTCCTTCCCCCCCTCCCTCCCTTCTCTCCTTTTATCACTCTACTGTATATTTCACTCTCCTCCTCCCTCTTTCCCTCCTTCCTCTGTAGCTGTTTCCTCTTCCTAATTGCTGTATTAGCTATTCTTAGCATCTAGCTCTCCTCCTACAGTAATTACAAATCTCTCTCTCTCTCTATCTCTCTCTCTCTCATATTCTCTTGCATGGAAACTTGCCATGAAAATTTGAGCTTGCATTAAATCTTCACCGTCGGAATAAAACAGCCCAGAGCTAAACTACTGTAAACTATTGCAGAATCTATTCTTATTGCACATATAATAATTTGTCTGTGTCATTTCTCTGTCTTTTTCTCTCTATTTCATCCATCTTTCTCTCTCTCTCTCTTTCTCTCTCTCTCTCTCTCTCTATTGTGACTCTGTGTGCCTGTGGCGTAATCCTTGAAGCTTTGTCGCCACAGCCTAAATACGCAGAATGAACCTTTAATTAGCTCCGACAGGCTATAATGACGACTGCAGAAGAAGTTCTGAGTGACTCTATCTTTGTCTTTGTGTGTGTGTGTGTTTGTGAATGTGTTTTTTTGGGGATTAGTCCATGGGTGTTGGTACAAAAAGGCTGCAACCAAGGGTCAGCAGTGGAGCTGACAGCCACAATTTAATTTTCTTCCAGGATTGTTTTAGGCACTTTCTGCTCTAGTGAATGGCATACATTGTGAAGTAAAAGGAAAAGAAAGGACAGAGGGTATGTAACATGGTAACGGCCGTGAGCTCGGTTCAAAGTCTTGATGTTGACGATGTGGAACGCAGCTTTGGGATTTTTGGAACACCCACATCCAAAATCATTTTTATTTATGAATTTCAAATCAATCATAAACAAACTGCAGCAGATATTACTCACTTTTCATGAGTAGAGTTGATTGTATTACTGTGAATATAACTGATCATTTGGATTTTTATCACCTCATTAGATTCACTGCAGTGTTTGCCGTCTGTGTCGACACACTTCTGCAGGGCCGGCGCTCCCTACAGTTTTCATTGGATAAATGACGTGCCAGTGACCATAAACCAATCAAAAGCACTGATTCTGTGGAGGCATTAGCTCACTGACACAGCCAGCACTGTAGAAAAGTTAGCTATGTTAGCTCCCAGGCGGGTGCTGAAGTTCATAACATGCATAACCTTTCACTCATCGGGATAGGCTAAAGCTAGAGAACGGCTCAATATTTGTAAAATTGATCCCCAGGTCTGGTCTGTATGAAATGTAAGCTGATGTACTGTTTAAAAGAAAATAAACATGATCACATTGTATGATTTATTGTCCAATTATACCCACTTCACTTTACAGGTCCAGTACTATGTAAATACATAGGAATTACTATTGAATTGTAGAAAATAGACACACTTCACTTTACAGGTCCGGTACTATGTAATTATATATGAACGCAAATATGTTGCTGTATAATTATTAGCCACGTTACTGTGTAATAGTTTTTTTTGTTGACGTCTACTTAGAATTAGTTAGTACGTTGTTAGGGACCTGTAAAATGAAAGGTTACCAAAACTTTTTTTCCATACTGTATGGCAATGTCACATCCATATTCTGTATCTGCTAGTTCCAACTCTTGAAGGTCTAGCTGCTTATATTGAGTGAATATTCAAATACAAGATGCCATATGTTTTTATGGCTGTGCCATAATGGCGTAGATGTTTGTGCATCATTTTATACACGTTTCCCTGTAATTGAGCATGACATGTTTGGTATCTTTGGAAACCTTGGGATCTTGACTAAAATTGAAAAGAAAGTTCTGTGGGTCTGAGCAAAGCTTGGGTCCGCAACATGCGTTTATAATGGATGGAACCGGTGGGACCATCAACATTTTAACAGTTAACCATTGCAGTGGAATTTCAAATAATTGTGCATTTACACTAATTTAGTTGCTTCATCTGCAGATGTGGTAGTAGCTGCAGTTAACACAGTTAACACTAGCTAAGTAGCTAACCCTAACCCAAATCCAAAATGGAAGGTGAATTCCAAATTACCAGAAACACCTCAAACAGTTCATCTAAATTCATCTAAATTGTCATTATCAATCCAGATGTAAGGGTAATTGTAAAAGATATACTGTATATGTATATAGATCACACACAAATACCAATGGTTCAAGTTTGTTTTTATTATTTTTGGATTGGTTGCATGAGTTCCAGGTCCAGTTCAATTAAAGCTTCAACTGTCAAAATTATGGATATTGTTACGCAATGTAACAGTATTTTGAATTTATGATTATATTTTCTAAAATCGTTACAGTTAATGTAGAATTTCAAAGTTCAAAGTTGATATTTAAGTTTTAAATGAGTTCGTTTGGGACCGGACCGAAACCAACTCCTCTAAAGGGTCTCGGTGCGGTTGTTTTGGTCCACACCCGAGTGCGATTACTGTGTTCACACCTGCACAAACGAATCACACCAAGGAGGAAAACGAACCAGAGTCCGATTTAACCGGACTAAAAGTGCAGGTGTGAAAACGCCCCAAGACTTAAACATGTCAATGTGCAGTAATGGTATCTTAGCAAGTCTTGTGTCAGGTCCAAATCAAAACACGTTATGTGACATTTTCACTCCTCAATGCAGGTGAAAGGGGTGTGACAAGGTTTCATGTTTAAGTGTATGCCTGTTACTGACTGTAGAATGTTAAGTTTCACTTTTGTTTTCACACCTGGAGACTCTGTGGATTGAGATCAATGCTGCTGGTCTGCTGTCTGTACATCTCCACATTACAGACATGATGTGATGCGACGTCAGGCACATTAGAGATCGATTTAGATCCATTTATATACAGACCAACTTTTGATTTGATTTTGTGCCTCTGTATGGGAAACGCTGCATCTCACAGTCAAGACGCCATCTGACGAAGCGCATCATCTCACTAAGCGTTACCTGACTGACTGACTGACTGACTGACTGACCTGAATTTGCCTCCTAATGCCCTCGGCTGTGCCGTGGGAAAAAACAAGAGATACAATACATATGTTACAAACTCCAAGGTATCAAGAGATGTGGGTGTGTGTCATGCCAGGGTCATGTGCACAAGCTAGTTGTGAGGGGCCTTCAAATGGCTGGTCTCCCTAAGGGAAGGGCCAAGCAGTTAGCAAAAAACAATTTATGTGGGCATAAATAAGTCATTTAAATGTGTGTGTGTGTGTGGAGGTTGTGGGCACGGGGGTGTAAAGTGATTTTAGGTTGTAAGCAGTGTCTGATTATCTTACAATGATATGAAGTTTATTCTGCATGGGAACAGGTTTTGCCTCCAGCTGTTATCTTTTGTCCTGCATCATATATAAGGAGTGTACTTTCATTTCTGGCAGTTGGAGCTTGCAGCCGTCCTCCAGTCCTCCACAAGTGGTCATTCCAGGTAAGAAAAGGTAGGAAAGTTCAAATACTGAGGAGATTAATTAACCCTGAACAGCTCTTTGCAGCACAATGTTTCTCAGGAACAAGCTTTGGCATTCTCACTGTCCTATTTGCAACTATTTCACAGATGATTTTTGGATTAGCTTCATATTGCCGTTGCATTCAAACTGTTTCAGAGTGCTGTACCTTTGTTGAACATGTAAATTACTAATCTGATGTAGCCACACTTCTGGCTCACTCCAAGGTCTCTGAGATTATGTAAATTAAGTTATTAACCTGCCATTGGTATTAAAAAAATATTTTACATAATTGTTACAATGAAATCCATATTTAAGTGTTTTATCATTCGTATGTATGTGCAAATTAAAACATAAATAGTCTATATGTATAAGGTTGTGGGAGAACAGTAGACAGGTGAACTACTGTCTCTGTTAGCACAGCTGACAGCTGACATAGCTGTCTTTGGGGAAGCCATTGTATGAGTCAAATCTACAGTATACACTAGGAGGAGACGAGACAAGTGCATGCGTACACATTCCAATAAGGATTGAGGCTCATTATACATGCATCCATTAATTAAGTAAATCTTACCCATACTGGTTATTTTCTGTTATTTTATAATATACAATATTGTAAGGTATAAGAGAAAATGTGAGAGTGCACACATAAAAACGCATTCCAAGAATTCCAAGGCCAGGAGATACAGGAGATATGGGCAGTGCCAGGATAGGAGCTTCTTGTTCTTTCAGTTTTATGTCCACTTCAAGCATGACTTGGCTTGGTGAATGGTATCTTTTCATCCTCTCTTCTAACATGCCAAAGAGAGATGAGGGAGGAAGATTCTTTCACTACGTGTTCATTGTCTTCGTTGCCGTCAATGTCTCATCTTTACAACAATTGCTGCGCAACAACAATACCTGTTTTTTTCCTGCACGTTAAATGACAGGTATCTATTTTGCATGAATCTACATAATTTCCACCCCCAAAATTCCATCTAAAAATAGTAACGCCTTAAAATGCATGAGGACCAACACGCAAAATCAATGCAAAAACTGCTGCCAATATTGCTTGTCACTTTCCCTCCGCTACACTGCAGCTTCCCAGCAAGCAATAGATGTAATTTCAACATCTCGGCTAGATATAGCCCCGATTTAGTCTGGCTATGTGTAACCCACTTCTAGCCAAAATGATCTTGAAATTGGTTAGATTTAGTTTTTGCCAACGCAGCTTGCGAGATGTATGATATTCCATCATGTAAGCAAGGTCAACAGTGATTACAAGGTGTTTAGTTTCATTTCTTTGGCATGGTCTATGCGTAGCCACAATTTAGCTCCCAATTGGCCGGCTATTTGTAGCTCATTTGTAGCCCACTTCTAGCCAAAACTGTTTCATTGTAGTTTTTGCCTATGCAGCTTGTGAGATGGATAATATCCCATCATGTTTGCAATGTCAATAATAAATACAAGGTGTTAGTATCATTTCATTGACATGGTCCATGTGTAGCCACGATTTAGCTCTGAATTGGACCGGCAACGTGTAGTCTGCTTTTAGCCCATTGGGCAAAATCGAGGCAATCAATTGCCGTCACTTCAACGCTTGGCTATAGCCCTGATCACCGGCTATGTGTATCCCACTTCTAGCCAAATAGTGTTAAAATTGGTTAAATGTAGTTTTCGCCCATGCAACTTGTGAGGTTCATGGCATCAGATAATGTTAGCAAGTCAACTATGAAACAAACTGTGATTAGTATTATTTCATTGAAATAGTTTATGTGTAGCCATGATTTAGCTCTGAATTGGACCGGCTACGTACAGCCTGCTTAAGCCCATCCGGCGAAGTTAGCATTAACCTTTGAATTAGCATTATTTTTTCCTGTCACACATTCATATACACCATTCTCCGTATTTGACTTTCTTTCATTTTACAAGTAAATACAAAATGCAATTACGATTCTCAACCGCTAGAGGGCAGCTGTACTGCTTGAGAGACATGACGACTGGCAACGCGAGACTCGACAGTTAGGAGGCATAATGCTTCGCCCGGTTGAAGAAGCAGTCAGAGGCGGAACTGACTGAGCAGTTCACGCCACGTTTAACGGCTTATTTGGTTTATCTTGTAAGTCGCTGTGTTTTTGTCTTGTCATGTGTTCATTATGTATCCACATTATTTGTTATCGTGCAAGAACCGTGCCATTTTTAGCGGTTAGCAGTGTATCATAAGCCATAGTGTGGTTAGCTTAACATGCTACCTAGAAAGCACATGTGCTGGCACAATATTCATGCACATTTCACAACAGCAGATGATGTGTATTCAAGTTGCATCTGTTTCTGTATTTCCTAAAACTAGTGCAGTGCCCGTTCAAAACGTGCCTGTTAGCGTTAGCATTCGCCTTAGCGGTTAGCTGCACCTAGCAGTTGTGTTGTTGTTTAAAATGTTCCATGATTGTAGTTTTTGTAATAAATTACTTATATATTTATCATGTTTTAATATGTTAAGTTGTTTAAAATATTCCTGTATGTAATTTTTGTAATAAATTCTTTATATATTTATCTTGTTTGTTGTTGTTTGTTGGATGGATTGATATTTATTATCAGAATATGTTATATTTGAGTAAAAAGAATCCTTTAGCCATTATTTTGTTGTCTATTAGACGTATATATGTAGTCGTTCAATAGCCGTCTGATTGATGGCTAGGCTATACTTGGGCTATGGTTAGACATCTACTAAACTTTCACTGACAGCCCAAATGTATAGACGTATAGACGGCTTTTAGACGTAAAATTGCTTGCTGGGTTAGTAGATGATACATCTGTGAAAAGAAGTGAAAGTTTTATGAACACGTATCAAGGGACATCTTTGTACTGTCTGTGTCCGTCTGAACAGGTCGTCACGTTGCACAGTCATCATGCCTTCCTTCAGAGAGGACATTGGAGTTGTAGCAACAGTACTTGCAGTCAGTGCTGGAATTGCTCAGCTGCTTCCAACACATCGGCAGTGCACCATTGAGATCACAAATGGTTCTCACTACACCCTTTGTAATCCCAGGTAACTGCATATATTTTTTCCAAGCATTTTCTCTCTTACATTAAAATGAATCATTCCCAAATATAAACTGGAACTACCATGCGCAACTCAAACAAAAGTATGAAATTGGAACCTGGGTGCAGGGTCAAGTAGATATCCAAAAACTGAAGAGTAGCTCCAGCACTCACAGTAGATCAGTGACGTTGATGGCGGCTTAGTACTGAAACGCGTTCAGCCCCATGCTGCTGCCCGCTCCATAATAAACTATATTTATATACCACTTTTCGCAACACAGTTACAAAGTGCTTTACAGTCAAAATAAAAGAAAGTCCAAAAACAACAATAACTACTTAAAGAGAGAAAATAAATAAATGAAATAAAATAAATAAAGTACAATAACAACACTAAGATGGAACAATAAAAGGCAAAAACAGCATAAAACCTGGACCTTGGAACAGTCAGACTGCGCTCTGGCTCATATGGGGTTTAAAGATCTGTAATATAGCTAGGGACTAAACCACATTGAGCCTTAAAAGTTAACAGTAACGTATTAAAATTGAACAGGCAACCAGTGAAGAGAGGCTATGATAGGGGTAATGTGGGCACGTTTCTTGGTGTTTTTTAAGAGGCTGGCAGCAGCATTTTGGGCCAGCTGTAGACGAGCGAGAGAGTGCTGGCTGAGACATGGATAATCTTCTCAAGGTCTTATTTTGGGAATATTCTTCAGCTGGAAGAAGCAGGACTGAACAACCCTCTTAACTTGACTATCAAAACATAGGTTTGAAATTTTTTAGAAAAAGGCTTGACGCTGGCTGATAAACTGCCGAGTTTATTATGAATTTAATTTATGGAGTCTGGTAGGCCAAATAGTACAATCTCTGTTTTGCTTTCATTTAGTTAAAGAAAATTTTGAGACATCCAGCACTTTATATCCACAAGGCAAGCCTGGAGCTGAGTTAAACTGTCAGGGTCATGGGGTTTTAGAGGTAGATATAGCTGGGTGTCATCCGCATAACAATGAGACAAAAGAAATATTGTTCTTGCGAATATGTGACCAATATGTGACCAAGTGGTAGCATATACTATATATGTAAAACAGCAAGGAACCCAAAATTGACCCTTGAGGGACACCACATGTAAAAGAAGTTGGAAGAGATGATGCATTACCATTAATGACAGAAAAAGTTCTAACCTCTCAAAGATGTTATTGTGTTTCATAAGATCATCAAGATATTAGTAGGATAGAAACTACCTTCTCTAAAACCTTAGATAGAAAGGCTAATTTGGAAATAGGTCTATAATTGCTAAAAACAAAAGGGTCCAAATTGTTTTTTTCAGGAGAGGTTGTACGATGGCATACTTTAAACAGGAGGGGAAAGAGGAAGAGCCATTGGCCAAGGAACTATTTACAATGGATAAAATAACAGGACCAAGTGTTCCAAGTTCCTCCTTTAAAAATGTGGTGGGGATAATCTAATGGGCAGGAGGATGATTTCATTTGGGTTATAGTTTACTGTCAGGCTGAAAGAGTAATCGGTTCAAAGTTTGACAGAACAGCATAAATGTTGGGGGGAAATTGAAAGGTCTCTGTCTATAGGTAAAATCTGGTGTTTGATGTCCTCCACCTTGTTGGAGAAGTAAGACATTTATCAGTGGAAGCGTCAATATTTAGACTGGGTGGGGGACTAATTGCTTTAAAAAAGGACCCTAGAGTTGTGACAGTTTCTTGTAATAAAATTTGAGAAATAGCACAACCTTGCATCCTTAACTACAGTCTGATACTACCACATTAGGGCCCGGATCTACTAAAGGTTTGCGCCACCGCAAATCGCATTGCGGGTGCTAAAACCTTGTTTTGTGATCTACTAAGCCAGCACACAGGGCATTTGCGCCTGAAATCATGGGTTGATCTAAGTGCACCGTTTTTTGCAGTTTGGTCTAATTGCATATGCATTTGTGGGTGTTCCAAGGCTGAGGGGCAAAATAAAGGGAGGGATTTATGGAAATTGGCAGTGGACGTGATTTACCAAGAGGCGGTGGCCGTTAACACCTGCTGATTGTGCACAGAATTTAATACCTAGAAAAAGCATGTCTTATCATTTACTATATCACTTATCATAGGATAGCTCCTCCAAGGGAATTAAGGCACCTCTTTGGCTTTATTTAAGGTTAACATTTTGGTTCACCTGCTCATATCATACCAGTGCTTTTTACGGCCGCTAAATCGTGCTTGTGTTGCCCAACTGCATTCACTTTATGTCATTCCAGAGTGACTTTTTACGCGCGGGTAAAACTTCTCTTCTCATCTCTTTGGGGTTTTCTCTTCAAGCTCCACTGGAGAGACATTTGCACTTCTTTTGCCCATCAATACATTGCCGCTAATTGGCTATTGTGTGCATTGCTTTGACCTCATATTAGCACAGTCACAATTCTAATCAATTATCTGCGCCTCCGCTCATTTGCGTGCCCTACTTCAGTAAATAACTTGTGCTGGCAGTACCAATTGCACCCGCAATTGCTTTTGCACTGCGCCGGGAATTGTGACATGTTAGTAGATCCGGGCCCTGATTTTTTAGAATGTCATTAGAAGAGCTTTTCCACAAGCTCTTCTTTTGGCCCGGGTGGGATTATTTAGCCATGTTAGGGCATTAGCTATAACCATTCTACCTTTGAGAGGAGTCTTATTTATAATCCACTTATACATTAGACTGATCTACTGTGAATGTTGGTACTACTCATTGAGTGCTGGTACGTTTTTGTCCCCAAATATCCTCAGTTCATTAAGTTTCTCCTACTGTTTGTATGACTAGGGTATACCTTGAGAGCGGATGCTGCGCCGTTCCTCTGCCGCCAACTGTTGGCTCTTCCACATCTCAGAGTGCAGTGTTCATCAAGTCTCCTTACAGCACAAGGGGATCTGTTGGCGTCTTCACTTATGATCTCAATAATCGTACCAACCAGCTCACTGAGAAAATGGCTGTCATGTTCTCTGTGCCCCACAAATTTACCCTTTACTCAGACTGGTATGGAGTGGGAATCTTTGACATGAGCAAAGCCTGCAATTACAATCTTTTTCATGAGATGTATTACAATACTCAGAATGGGTTTGTCAGAGGCAAAGCAAATGGCCCCTGTCTCACTCATAAAAGCCATGGTGTGACCATCAGGGTCACAATGTCAGATGCTGACATATCAGTCATGAGGGTGCGAGTGAACGACGAGGAGTGAGTCAGAATTGCTGAAATGTAGAGCATCTTTCAGTTTGTATTTCCAACATGATTCTGCTTTCTTTTTACAGTATTTGTAGGTGATTGTGGGCTGATACAATATGCTGTCAGAGTGCCACAGTGATCTGTGAAAACCCCAAACATTCTTCTTAAACATGTTCACAAGCTGTGGCTGTCAGAATGTTTTTTTCATGCATTTACACTCATAGCTATAAAGTAAATCAATACGTATTCTCACAGCTTTTTCTCCTGACCACCAAGAATCAGGAATATACTGTATGTTATAGATGTCTGTCTGCTTTACTGTATTATTCCATTGCTGCAATGAATTCCCACTTTTTGTAGAAACTGTTGTATGAGAGCACAAGAGGGTCTCCCTCAGAAATTGTAAAATATGAATTGATGTGACACATTGAGGATGATGCACTTTACAAAACCTGTTTCATGAGTCTGATACTTAATCTGTGATATTACCTGTAATGTAATCTGTGCTGCTGTATGGTTTTATTTAGATGATGTAAAGTGTCAAGCTGTTTATCTGGGTGATATGGATTTTATGCATTTTCTTTGTTATTTTTTGTTATCCTGTCAGTTCTATGCTTTGAACATCATGTTAGTGTAAAATCTCAAATACTCAATAAATCCACTGATTCAGTCTCTCTCTCTCTCTCTCTCTCTCTGTGTGTGTGTGTGTGTGTGTGTGTGTGTGCGTGCGTGCGTGTGTGCTTGGTGGTAGTACTTGTATACATCAGCAGAGCTCATTATTAAACATTTCCCTGCAACGTTAAGTGTTAAGTGTCTTTATCATTGGGGCAGAAAATATACATGATGATCCACATATTTCACACATTATAGTTAGGAACTGCATTGCATATCCCCTGCGACACATAGCACAATAAGGGTCAGAGTGGAGCATAGAAGAAAAAATGACTTGTACATATACAGTGTGACATAGACAATTCATCTGCTCTCCATCCCTCTTGTTGAATTTGTCCATATGTCCCATGGCTACTTCTAGCCCATTGCTAACAAAGAGCTCAGACTGCTGGCCAAGTTGCAAACATCTCTTGATTCCTAATTGGTCTTGAATCTCTTTTCCTGTCTTCCTTGACCCCTCTAAGCTCTTTCTCTACATTTTGCAACCAGTGTGAATCTTGAGCCAATCAGATCACATTCTGGGTCGGATCATTTTCATGTCAATACCAGTTTAGTGTTCACACACACTGATATGTACTGACAACTGATTATATAGGCTACTATACACACTAGTATGTCTTGCACAGTCCCTTTGCACCGCATCGTATGTGATTCCCTGTTGACCTTTTACCGTGTGTGTCAGTGGCGCTTTTTACTTGGCATGAACATGTGTCTGGTATCTGGTACTGTGACTAGATCTGATGTAACTGGATTATATTTAGATTAAAATTGGCATTAAAATGTGTCTCCAGTCTACGCATTTAAATCCGATTTCTCTTTCCCTCACCAGATTGTCATGCATGTCACTTTCTCTCATAAAATGTACATCCTTTAAAACTGACAGTAAACGCCTCGTCTTGTCTTGCTCCCCATCCATGAGCATCCTGACAATCCATTTTACAGTAAGCGCCATCCGATTACAATCCAATCACCCAGGACGCATATTAATGCCAGGTGTAGAGGGGGTCGGTATGTCTGAGACTGATGTGAATTGAACACTAATCAAATCACACCATGGTCGTCAAATTTTCAAGATTAGTGAGCTCCAGGAGCGTGGGTCAGGAAAAGCTGTAATCTAACAAGTTAATTTTTAAGGTAAGTAATAAAGGAAAGTAAGTAATAACTTAAAAAAAAAAAAAAAAACTTTCCACAACAATACAGAAACCCACACACACTCATCCCCCACCCACATACCCACTCTCACACACCAGCCTCCACCTTCCTTCCATCCATCCTGGCTCTAAAACACAGCACCTATTCATGTTAGACAGACAGGTGTGTGACTGCCGGACTTCATGTGTATCTTCTTCACAGACTGCGGTTTCCCTCGTTCCACTGACGTTTCAGACGGTGTAAAACCAGGACAAAAGCTGAAAAGACACCTAGGAACCAAGCACACTAATGACATGATTACAGGGAAGGTAATTTGGGTTGCGCGGGTGTGTAACACAAAGGACTGTGAAGTAATTGGTGCTGAAGTCTGAAAGTCTGTCCTGAGATGCTTCACTAGAGGACAATGGAGCTTATGTGTGCAGGTTTGTGTGTGTGTGTGTGTGTGTGTGTGTGTGTGTGTGTGTGTGAGAGAGAGTGGGTGGGTGTATGTGTGGGTGCGTGTGTTTGTACGTATCTCTGTGTATCTGAGTGTGTAGAAATGTGTGTATTTGTATCTGAATATGGATGTGTGTGTTCTTACATGTATGTGCGTGTGTGTGTGTGTGTGTATCAGAAATGTGCTTGGTCAGGGTATCAGGATGAAGTTGTAGAGGGAAAGTAGAAAGATGGAGGGATGGGAAGAGATATAAAAAAAAAGTCCACTGGTGGTCCGACCTGTGGCTCCTCCTCCTCCTCCTCCTCCTCCTCTTCTCTCCTCCAGGTGTGTCAAACAAAGAGGTTTTTGTTCTGGCAGAGAGGGCAGGGAGTCAAATGTGGGCAGCAATCACAGAAAAAACTAAAGAGAGTTTTACAGAGAGAGAGAAATAGAGGGAGAGAGAGAGATAGAAAGATAAAGAGATGCAGAGAGAGAGAGAGGGAGTTATTCATAAAACTCAGCATTACGGTTAGTGTGACATTATATATGAGATGAGACCGCCACAGTAGATTGTTTTCTTATTCATAAATGTAATTCGCAAACATAATAGTTTCGGTTATTATGCCGATGACACACAGTTTTACCTCTCAGTAAGCCCAAGTGACATCATGCAGCTGCCAACTTTACATGACTACAAACTACATTTTTATATTTTGAGAGAGAGAGAGAGAGACAGACAGAAACAATCACACAGAGTAAAACATAAACACATGGTCAGTAAAAATAACTAAGAAAACAAGTAAAAACTGTCTTAGTGCTCGTTCCATGCTTGCCAGCTGTTTGTGTCTTGGCAAATGAAAATATAACATTGAAAAATGATATAAAATCACCAATAATAGCTTACTACTTCAACTACAACTACTACTGCTAAAATACACTTAGCAAGGTCTGCTATGCTAACATTACATCCTCAACAAAAGATAAAGTCTGCTTACAGGAAGGAAGTCCAACAAATAATATGCAAAACCTGAGTCAAACAACTTATAAACCTGTAACATGGCAGGACGCAGGGAGCTTGAAATGAATTTTCTACTAGCTAGCAAAACGCTTCCACAGGTAATTTGAAATGTAGAGAATGTGAAACGACATTTCAGCCATGCACGGTGTAATAAGGACCAAATGAAAATCCTACAGTCTATCAGCCACATCAGCACATGTAAATGCTTACTGTTTTGGCACAAATAAAAATCGTAGCAACACCCAAAATCAAAAATGACAATTCCCTCAATCCAAATCAGTTGTGGGAGTGGTGACTTGGCATGCGAACACAAGAAAGAGAAAGAGCTAACGTTGAGACGGAGAGGCAGAAGGCAGATGAGTTGTGTTCACATGCCGTCAGTCTCCTCCTTGGCAGCGGGACGAGGCGCTTCAGGGACGTCTGAGCTGCCAAATCCAACGCGCCCCGAGCTAACCCCGTCAAGCACAATGGAGCTTTGGCTCCGTCAGCGTTAATGCTGCTCAGCACCGCTTTTCATTCACAGTTAACTCTCTCAGGGAGTTTACTAAACTGCTCGTCCGTTGTCAAAGCCTTTATAGTCTGTGATGGGGACAGGGTCGCTCCACCGCAGGCTTTGTTTACATCGTGATTTATATTGGAGATTTTTATTTTCACTCTGAAATGTGTTATTTGAGCTTTTTATGACCTCAATAATTGATCATCATAAGGGAAACAGCCACCAATATAAACAAAAATTAATTATATTTTTAAAAAGAACATTGACTTACGCTCTTCTAATCTTAAAAATCCTTCCCTAATATAACTTACATCAGTTTGACACTTGCTGATGTATACTATGAATTTCATAGCATAATGTCTAAAAAGGTGGATAAACTGAGTTTAGCTGTTTACCCTCTGCTACATCCCCAGTGTCAGTTAAACATAAGAGTTACATGTATTTTGTGGCTGAACAATTTTTGTTTACATTTGTCATGCTGGTATACACTGTAAAAAAAAAAAGTAACTGAGTAAAATACACATGTAGGTTGAGCTAGTCAAGTCAGACTTTTAAAAAAACACGTGAATATACACTAATTTAGATGGTCAAATAACTTGCTGATTGTTTCTATCATATTTGTGTCTGTTGGGTGTAGAGAGTCTTCATTTGACACAGACAGAAAGTATTCAGTTTTCAGGGCCAGGGTCAGACTTTCAACAAGTATTAATAACAGAAGATTAGTACATTGTCGTCAGGTGGTAACTCTGTGACTCCAGTTTTATTGATTGATCATGTTTACTTACTTACATACTTGAAGGATGAAGGATTGGTTTGTCTTTGATTTGAGAAGATTTTATGGCCCTTTGACAAGCGAAACCCTTTCAAAACCCACTGTATAATGTCAAAAATGAATTATCACTGGGATTGAATGAGCGCTGGCATGCCTCTATTAGCATAATAAAAGATCATCAGCTGTCAGTCAACAAGCTGGCTGACAGATATCTACTATAAAACTAGAAGGGCACTCTGAGAGCACAGACCTCCGCCAAGGTTCGTGCTGTTATTGCTTGTTCGTGAGTCGGATCCGGATCCGCTCCAAAATTGAATGGGTTCTTCCTTGGCCCATGCTACACCCTTCCACCAAGTTTCATGAAAATCGGGCCAGTAGTTTTTCCGTAATCCTGCTAACAGACAAACAAACAAACAAACAAACGGCACCGAAAACATTACCTTGAAAACTCTGTCCTTCTGTCTGCATCATTTTGCTCCTCAATGGGTTGGCCAATCAATCTGAAACTGCACATGGGCACTGAGCATTGGCATAGGCAGGGACTGACAAAGCTGATTTTTCAATTTTCCCAAATTTACGCTGTTTATGCGCATTTTTGGCAAGTCTGCGCGGAGTTGTGGCGTCCCCGGGTATGGACTAGTTCCCTCTGATTATATGATTATATTAGTGTGTGTGTGTGTGTGTGAGAGAGAGAGAGGCAGATAGATGACTGGGTTTTACTCTGTTGTGAAACAGTTCAGGTTATGTCACGATGTCATGTGAAGTGTGTCAAAACATTTGTGTCCGGACATGTTGGCAAAACAACATTACTGAAAACTGTGTTTGGGAGTGAGTGGGTGGGTGTGTGTGTGTGTGTGTGTGTGTGGGGGGGGGGGGGGGGGGGTCTGACTCAAGTTTCATTTTGAGTGAATCCTGATGAGAGAACAAGCTATAGCCCTATTCACAGTATTCCCTTGATGTCACAATGCATTTCCTACCAATATGATGCTTAATTTCATTATAATCGCCTGTTCATTTCCTACCAAGATGCCCGTGTGGTGATGGAACAGAAAGCTATGATCTGACATGTGACTGGCATCATGTGGGACCTTGAGTGAGAAATGAATTGTCCTCTGCCTCTCATGAAACGTATTCCCAATGAATAATAATGAAACACTCCAGATTCCACTGAAGATTCCACTATACTGTCACTATACTGTTTTTCATGATAGAAGGAAGATAGAAATTGCAAATCGGGAAGAAGAAAAAGAAAAAGACATTGTGCAGCAAAAAGAAATTGCAGCTGATATTACCGATTTGAAATCAATACCCACAGGATTAGTATGATCAGAGGTCTGTCTTCTCCATAATGCAGCAGGTAAATGGCAGATTAGATGGATTAAAATAACTGAAGCTCTCCACAGTCATTACAAATCTCTGGACGTCCCCAGGTGACATCAGTCCAGCCGGAATAGAGATTATGATTTCCTGGAAAACGACATTAATCATATTGTGTGTTGTTGAAAATCTGCAACATTGCTGAAACATTTTCCATTGCTTCCATTGTTCATATCTGTCTCTCACTCCTTAGATACCAAGCAAACATTTTGGCCTTGAACTTATGTTGACACGACGGCAAAATGAAAGTTTAACAATGTTTATAGCTGCTGCCTGCAGTGTTTGGTGACATCAGGATTCAAAACAGTTTCCAAAGCCAATGTGATATCAGTTCTTACCATAATACCACAACATTGTTGCCATAATATCATAATAAGAAAATGTTTTGTTCATTTGGGTTGATGCTGAACATGTAAAATGTCAAATGTTTTCTGGGTAGAGATGTTGCTTTTTAATAAAGGTTCTTTCTTTCTTTCTTTCTTTCTCTGTCTGTCTTTCTTTTTCTTTCTTTCTTTCTTTCTTTCTTTCTTTCTTTCTTTCTTTCTTTCTTTCTTTCTTTCTTTCTTTCCTTTCTTTCTCTCTCTCTCTCTCTCTCTGTCTGTCTGTCTGTCTGTCTGTCTGTCTGTCTGTCTGTCTGTCTTTCTTTCTTTCTCTGTCTGTCTGTCTGTCTTTCTTTCTTTCTTTCTTTCTTTCTTTCTTTCTCTGTCTGTCTGTCTGTCTGTCTGTCTGTCTGTCTGTCTTTCTTTCTTTCTTTCTTTCTTTCTTTCTTCCTTCATTCCCTCTCTGTCTGTCCCTCTTCTCCCCTCCCCTCTTCCCTCATCACAGCCCCCCCCCCCTCTCTCTCATGCTCAGCAGGAAGTGAATCTACACATTTTACGAGGCGTTGAACAACCTCACAATGCATACAATTATCTGTAACGGCTCACAGATGGGCCGTCACTCTGCCGCACGCCAGCATGGTTTATAACACAATTTCACTGCGCACCATGTCTATAGACACAGTCATGCATACATGGACATACACACACACACCCACACACACACACACACCTGCATATGGAAAGTGCTTGTGTAAATGGCAGTGTGTTGCCACGGGCAAGAGCAGTCACGGGGAATCCAGCTCCCACGTGCCGCCGCTCCACTCAGCACTGGAGAGATTACTGGGAGTAGAGGTCGAATAAAACACACACACACACACACATACACACACAGAGGTAGATACACACACACACACACACAAGCAGAGAAATGTAGGTTCACATAAACGCACAAAGGCAAAAGAGGTATGTATGCATATACACAAAGACTGAAGCAGCAGTGGTTGTAGTTGAATAGCATGTTTCAGCACTCTTCCTGTCTCTGGGTACACACACACACACATACACACATATACACGTGCACAAATGCACACGTGCACACAGAAATACAAACACACATAAGCAGGTAAGTACGCATGCAGACACACAGGAACAAACACAAATGACGGTGTTTTCTCACAATTACTTTCTATACAGTGTTTACTAGAGAAATCCTTGTGCACACACACACACACACACACACTCATGGAAACACACAGACACAATGAAGTAAAATATCACATTATTAGCAACTTCTGTGACCTTCAGTGTAAAAGTAATATCACAATAATAATAACTTATTTTGATATCAACATATAACCATATCTGCTATGCAATCTCAATGCAAAATAATCAAACTGATGTAGGCCTACATCGCATTAAGCTGCATGGCAATATTAAGTATGATAAGATAATGATGAAGTAATTTTCAATTAATATTCCATAATTTGTTTCACATCTCATTTTGTGAGAGATTTTAATTGGTATTTGCTTTTCATCATTAATTTAGACAACTAAATTAATTAAAATATAATTTATATATATATTTATATATATATATATATATGTGTGTTTTTTTGTTTTTTTTGTTTAATATAATTATTTCTCAACAATGTGATTCTACTGAAAGGCGATAAATAATAATATTGAATTATTATTGAAAAGCGTGCTTCATTATTTACCGTCAAACATTTTGTAAACAGAACAGAGAAAACAATAAAAACACGCCTCTGTTGGTAATGGACACAAAAGCAGCTGTAGAAAACACACAAGCCTCTCTGTGGATTCCTCAGAGGAAGCACAGCGTCGCTCCGCAGCGTCCATCTTAAATATTTCAGCTCCAGGCGTTTATCACTCTGCCTCCATCACTCCGCCTCCATCACTCTGCCTCCATCACTCTGCCTCCATCACTCCGCCTCCATCACCTCCGAGGGAGATGTTCCTCCACTCCTTGTCTTCTGCCACTCCGAAGCACAGACAGATGAAAACCTCGTACTTCCACAAAGTTGCAGGTTGATGTGAGACACAAATGTGCGTTAGCCTTGGTGCCACTGGTGCTGAAACATGAAAACATTTTGAAAACGCTGACATTTTTTTTTTGCAGTAATAATATGCAACATTTTCATGTAAATAAAGATCCGTTTTGACACTCTCTATCGCTGATCGCTATAACACAACAGTGATTCAACCCATATCCAGTTGATGAAATCTTTTCCACTGTCTGTTCGAAACAGCCGGTGTCTGGTAGCTCTTTCCTGCCGCACAGGAAGTGATGCGTTTTACGTTTCCGGTTTGTTTGGAATAAACAGAAGAAGAAGAACTGGGTAGTTAGCATGAGCAGCGATAGCCACCATGGCTGAACAGACAGAGAAAAGAGAAACTCAAACTGCATCAACAGAAAATCCAAGCTCCGCCCACACTGTGTGATTGACAGGTGATCTCTGGGAAGTGCAGTGCAGAAACACCACAGTGATGAGGCTGAGAGACAAAGAGGAGATTAAATATAAAAAACTAGCATCTTCTGGCTGCTACTTTAATTTATATAGTCAGTCTGGAGTGGGTTTGGGTCTTTCAGTTGAAGAAACTCTAACACTGGAGTTATGAGGTTTTCACCTGATGGCAGCAGCAGGATTTCATGTCCAGCGTAATGCAAGGAGACTTGATGGCTCTGGTTATCAATCATTGATGTTAAGTAGGAGAGAACCAGAATAGGATGCAGGGGAATTTGCACAGCAACAGCAGAGTGAGGAGCTTCTACTCAATCTCAAGCCCTAAAACACAAATTATTGGTATAGGAATGATATGAAATGAAGTTGCTTTCTTACTAACTTCATATCTGTCCAGCTGAGGATTTACACCTGTGAGTATTTGCTTCATTTAATACTGATTTGAGAGAGGGGTAGAGCAGTGGTTCTCAACGTGGGGTCCAGGGACCACCAGGGGTCCTTGAGGGAGTTCCAGGGGGGTCCCCAGCAAATTGATGAATTGTTAAACTTCAGCATTATTTCATTTACAAGAAGCGAACAAAATTAGTGTAGAAGAATGACTGTTTTGATCATAGTTTCACTGTTATCTTTATTGATAGTCATGGACCATCAATAATACAATAAACAAAAATAATACAAATATTCTCAGATTTGGGTCAGAGAGACTAAATCTCATCAAATGGGGGTCTGTGGCTCTAATGTGGAATACATTAGGGTCCTTGATATGAAAAAGGTTGAGAATCACTGGGGTAGAGGATCATCTCTCACAGCTTTGCATCTGAAATACACAAACTACATGTATTTTTCCAAGCAGCGCTGGTCTGAATGGCATCAGTTGCCCCGAGAGGTTCTCAGTTGCCAGGAAACATTAGCTTGTTGAACTCTGTGTACATGGAGGCATCGGGAACTACTGGAGCCTTCAGCCGTTTCAAGAACAGCAGCAGTGTATTTTAAAGAAGAAAGGATGGAGTGTTTCTGTTGGGTTTTGTGTATGTGGAGGCGTTTTTTCAAAGTGCTCTTTGGTTTGAGGTTGTTGCTTAAATGAAAAAGAAGGAGCTCCAAGGCAGTGTTCAAGAAAAGAAACAACAACTTTTCTTTTCATGGCTACTTTACTTTTACAAAAAAAAACATTAAAACATACAATATGCGGCCAAGAAGTTTTGGCGTGCTCCTCCCTGATGAAGGCCACAGCTGGGTCAAACATGTCAGTTGGTTTATGTTTGTTTGAATGAGCCATGAAATAAAGGATTTCAGTTTTTTTGGTTGAAGAGTTCCTTAGAACTTGGTTTTCATTTAAGGAACATTTCTAAATACTTAGTCACTTAATCGTATTTGTTTGTTTGGACAATCATTCGTAGAGGCGGAGCTAAATGCCCTGCCGGCCTCCCATTGGTCAATTCCCAGCGGTCTCCATGGGAACACTGTCACCTGATCCGTCCGTAGAACAGAGAGGAAAACTGACCTGTTTCATTATTCACTTAAAGGAGAAGGCAAGTGAATTTGAGGACTTCAAAGATGTGCAGCAGAAAAACAGGGAGGAAAGTTAAAAGATCAAAGGTGGCAGAAGAAAAAGGAAAAAAAAAAAACAGATACGATTGAAGAGAATTTGAGGAGGCAAACAAAGATGAAAAAGAATAGATTAGAGTAGAAATCGCTCGTCCTCACAGTGTGGCCGACTTCTGAGTAACGATGCTTCACAGAATGCATAATGTCCCCCGCTGGACACCGTAAAGTGGGTTATTTAAAACAAAACCAGTCTGATCTCCTCTGTATTGAAAACGACTGTTCGCCCTGAGGACACGTTGACCCCCCACCTGTGTTCTTTGATCTATAATTAATTATTCTCCACATCTTACACCTTATTATGCATGGCAGTTTGATATATAATGTTGAAAGACCATCGAATATCTATCGCACTGAAATATCTCTATAAGACATATTTGGCTTTACTGTTGTGGGACACCAACTTTTTAGGAATCAAACAAAAAACACATAACCAGTGTTGGGCAAGTTACTCTGAAAATGTAATCAATAATTACTCTTTACTTATTACTCATTTAGGTAACACTTTACAATAAGGGTCACTAAGTTAAGGGTTAGTTAATGCTTAATATGTATAAATTAAGCATTAATAAGTAAAAAATAATGCTTAATAAGTAAGAATTTAGTAAAAATTAATTAATTTAATTAATTAAAACATTAATTAACTAATGTGTAATTTACTAATGGTGCATGTTAACTAAGGTATTAATTTATACATTATTTAATAGTTTATAAACATGACTATTAAAGACCCTATAGACAACTTTTTTTGCTTTAACTTATCATTATGAAGTAAATGTTGATTGCACAGCGTAATGGCTATAGAATAATGACACCATCGACGTTTAGATTGGTTCCTATAAGCCTCGCTTTCACTATGCAATTCTGTCTGCCACCGGGTACGATCTCCCGAGAGAATGAAGGCTCGACTTACGGCATAAAGGAAGTGCGTCATCCATTGCGCAACCAAAAGAGGTCCGGTAGCTATCCCCAGTAAAAAAATAAAAATTAAAAAAAGGTAGCTATCCCCAGTAGCGGAAATGGCAGACGGTGGACGCAGTGACAGTGGAAACTCTACCCTCCATCATAGCACTGAGATCGGGGTTTCTAGTTGGGATTGTTTCTTGCTTTGGACAGTAGTAGTTTGGACAGTAGCCAGGCTGCTGGTGGTAGCGTTAGCCATGTTGCTAACGTTTCTGGCTGCTAGCGGTAGCGTTAGCCATGTTGCTAACGCTACCGCTAGCAGCCAGAAACGAACCAGGAGCTACAAGGAAGCCAGGACCAGCCAGGAACAAACATCTATGTTTGTTTCTGGAACAAAAGAAACAAACATCTAACTTTGTTTGTTTCTGGCTGCTAGCGTTAGCTATCGTAGCTAGCGTTAGCAACATTAGCGATGTTGCTTGTTAATTAAGACTTAGTTAATGCTTATTAAGCATTAACTAACCCTTAACTTAGTGACCCTTATTGTAAAGTGTTACCCTCATTTAAAAGGTAATCATATTACTTTACTAATTACTCAACAGCAGCAGTAATTAGTTCAGTAAAAAATGTCAAAGGCGAGAAAAGAAAAGGTTAAGGGGGTTCAGGTTTAAGTAACGCAGTAGCGGAGCGTTACTGGGGTTAGTAACCTCATCCCCTTTCCACCTGGCAGCAACACGCATTCTGGGCGCTCAGATAGAGCTACAACGCATGGAGATCTTCTGTAAATGCACCAAAGACGCACTAAAGATCCACTAAGCAGGTCCGGAGGCAGTCAGAGACACATTTGGCCACAGAAAGAACAAAGTGTAAATGCAACGGCAATAACAGAAACGATTGTTGCTGTTGGATCTGACTACAAAGTGCATGCAGCACAAAGAGGTGGCAGGCAGCTCAGGCAGAAGCTTTATAGTGACAATGTGCAAGATCCTCCTTTTTGTATTTGTTTAGTCTCCATCTTTGTCCCTCAGCCTCACTGTGGCGTTTCTCCTCTTTACTTCCCACAGATCACCTGTCAATCAAACAGTGTGGGCGGAGCTTGGATTTTCTGTTGCTGCAGTTTGAGTTTCTCTTTTCTCCGTCTGTTCAGCCATGGTGGCTATCGTTGCTCACTGCTAACTACCCAGTTCTTCTTCTTCTGTTTGTTCCAAACAAACCGCAAACTTGAAATGCATCACTTCCTGTGTGTTTCCCAGGAAAGAGCAGCCAGACACCAGAACAGCAAATGGAGGAGCTTTGGTGAACTGGATATAAGTTGAATCAATACTTTCTTATATCAATCATGAAAGACAGAAGAAAAACAGACATTTTTACTTACATCAAAAAGTTATGGATTACTACTTTAAACTAAGGAATAATGAAAATACTGAATGTCGTCTGCTGTCAGTTTCATCTGACAAAACAATTCATTATAATGGCAACCTCTTGATAAAACTACCCTGCCCACTGTATACCTCCTGCTGTCTGATTCGACTTGAAAAGGTGGAAAAAGCACATATAACACACACATAACACACATATAACAATAGTGCAAGCAGTCCTGGGTGCTTGCCATCTCTAAACCTGCGGGTTGCGAGGGGAAAGAGCGATCCAGGAGAGATTTTAATGACGGGTCTGACTGTAATCCGGCTAAATCATAGCCAGACATAATCTGGATGTGTTAGACAGGTTAATGCGGGGAGTAAAAGGGGGAGCTAGTCTGTCTGAAAGAGATGAATGGCTTTCCTACCGACTCAGTTACAGTCTGGTTTGTACATCAGCAGAGAGGAAAATGAGCCTGGATCGTCCAAACAGTCTAGACCGTCTCTGCTTTAGACATTCACCCCTGATTTAACAACCAGAGGAGACACACACACACACACACACACACACACACACACACACGCATAGATGCACACAGAAAAAGACATACAAACACACATACAGACACATGGAATCGCTGGCACACACAAAGACACACACACACAGGCAGAGAAAAAAGACACATACACATACACACACACACACAGGCAGTCAGAAAGACTCAGATACTGATACACACAGACAAACATAGATACACAGCATCACACACACATGCAATCATACACACTGACACAAAGACACAGACACACACACACACACACACACACAGAAAACCACAGACATGCAGTTAGACAGTCCCAAAAAATGCACACAGACAAACACACACACACACACACACAGCAGTGACCGTTGGGCCAGATACCTTTACTCTGATATTCGATACTGTTGCATTTCCTGTCTGTGACCAGAACAAACGCTTTGTGTGTTTTAAACACAAACAAGCCGGATCAGATCAGATCAGATCAGATCAGATCGGCCATCCAGCCCTCTGTCTGGCTCAGACATTTTGGAATCGGATATCAAGCAAGACATGAACAGCAACACCAAAGAGGGTCAGCTTCTCTGTTTCTTTTTTGGTGAAGGAATATTTATGAAGCCCATTTTTTAACTATTGCAGTGTAAAAGAAATTAAAGGAAAACCCCAGCCTCTGATTCTCTGTTATGTAGCATCAATCTGTGATGTTCAGTGTATTCCAAGAGTTATTTTGTGATGAAGTGTTGTAATTTTCCCTCAACCTGCCTCGTCTACTTCTATTGCAGTTAGTGATTTCCTACGTTTCCCAGAATGCCTTTCGACATTCACCAGAGAACATGCATGAACTTGTCACATTCAGCTGTGCAGGTGGAGAGAGTGATAGCGATAGCAGAGTAAGAGCGAGAAAGCGAGAGTTTTTCCAGTTGAGAAAGTGAGAGTGAGAGTCTCCTCCTTATTCAAACTCCAACCTGTGTTGTAGCTGCATTGCATTCTGGTCTCTCTCTCCTGCTCCTGTGGGTGGAGAAATCGGTCTCTCTCCTCTTCTACGATGGATTTCTCCCTGTATGATTGTTGAACGTCTCTTGGTGCAAAATTGAAAAAAATTGGTGCTCTTTGATTCTGAGGGACTGACACCAAAACCTGACGTTTACCGCTGATGTTTCAAATAGATGCAATTTTTTCTCCCATTTAACTCCATTGTAGCTGTGCTTGATATAGTGGCCAGTCATCCACAAGAATAAGAAAAACACTCACACTTTATGTAAAAAAGGAAGACATCCAATTAATGATAATGAGAATTAGTGGTGGGGCAAGGAACAGGTTTTCATTACTCTGCATTCGGGTCCAAAAGCAGCAGAATATGTAAATTGTAATGTACTGTAACAGAGTAGAGAGTTAAAGTCAGTTTTCATTTTATAAGCTCATGAAGCAGTGAGTCTGTGGCGCCTCTGGGCTTCGACCATAAAAACAACTTCAAAATCAAAGGAAACTACTTTCCAAATCAATAGAAGATGTTCCCACCCACCACAGGCATCGTGCACCCAATACTTTGAAGGCCCCACAAATTCACACCAACATGTCCAGAATGTGAATCACTGCAGACACCACAAATAATAAAATTATATATGAGAAAGGACGTGCTGGCTTGGTAGTAGCTGCAGTTTTCACATGCAACAGTTAAGGAACTAAAGATGTGAAGAAAGGGCGAGTTTGTTTATGTCAAGTATAATGTGTAACACCATTAGAAAACTACTACCGAGGCATTTGGACAGGAACAGAAACAGTATTTGAAGATCTTTTTTTCATCATAAAACAATGAAGAAAGATCTTGAAACAAGAAACTTTCTCCAAGACAATTTCACTTTTACCAAGAAAAAAAGTTACATTATCCTGAAGAAAAGCAAAATGTGTTGTTAAAATGATCTGCCAAAATGAGATGATTTCACACAAAAAAATAAATAAAATAAGTTTGATAAGTCTGGATACAAGACAAAATAACTTAACGAGTTTGTTTGTAGTTTTTGCAGTGTGAGAATTCCTTTAAACCAGTAGAAACTCCTTTGCAAAGATGCAAAGGCCATTTTGAAAGCTGATATTTAAATTATAAACTTATTATAAAAAACAGCGGCCTGTTGACAGCAGCTTGGCCTTTCTATCCTCAATATTCTTCTTTTTTTGTCGTATTTGTATGTAAAGTATCTTCGTTGCTTTAAAAACCAAATTCCCCTTCAGGATGAAAAAAGTGCATCTTTTCCTAAAACCGTCTTGAACCTTGGACCAGGCCAAAACCAAGCCAAACCCTTGATGTTTCCTTCCTTTTAATTTCTAAAATGTTATTAAAATGTAAACCTAGATGCAGCATCAGTGGGGGGGGGGGGGGGGGGGGTGGCGGACAACCAGATACTCCCCAAAAAAATCATCGTTTTACAGTAACAGCTGCCTCCTGCGGGACTCCAAATATAGAGTGAGCGTGCCAATGTGTCACTCTGCTCCGCTCTGTAATTTTCTGGACTCTGCGTAAAGACAACCAGTAGTTACACGCTGAAATATGATGACATTTTAGATCACAAAGCACAATGGAGGCTTTGTGTAGCCGAGCCTGTTTTTTTTTTTTTCTTTTAGTGGAGTCAGCATCTTGTTACTTTTCTCTGTGGAAAGGAGAAAGGAGCGTTCAACTCAGCCGGAGCTCGCTGAGGTCACGACTCTGTGGGCAAACAGGTTGTCGGTTAAAGTCGTTAGGAAGGTGATAGCAGTGTTACTCTCTCTCTCTCTCTCTCTCTCTCTCTCTCTCTCTCTACTCTTTCTTTTTTCTCACTGTTCACTCACTGTGTCGTGTCTCTCTCCGTCTCTGTCCGTCTCTCTCTCTCTCTCTCTCTCTCTCAGAATCCAGAAGTGGATTCATTAGAGGGCTGTCAGGTGACTGAACTCACCCTCTGGCGGCCATGTTGGAGGTCCTCAGCTTCTGGCCAACAGTGGCTGTGAACAGTAGGATAGGACGGTACTTTATTGATCGTTGAGGGTAAATTGTAGCTACAACACCTGGGACACAAAAGGACAGAGATGAATTATAAACTTTATACATAAGAGTAATAAAAATAATAAAAAGGCCTAAAGAAAGAATACAAAAATGTAAAAACAGGTGCGGAAGAGTAACTATAGGTATATATGTCATATAATAATAACTATAGTAGTAGTAGTAGTTCTCAACACACAACTTGGCATTTTCAACAGAATTAAATCGATATGGTCAATTTCTGTGCTGATTTTGACTGGGAACTGATCATTTCATCACTGATCCATCTGATTGATTCTGTGTTTAGCTAATGTCAGCTTGTTAGCTAGCTAACCAGAGTATCTGGTCAGCTAACCATCACTGTCTTGCTGTTAACACATCTGATTAGCACACTAGCTAACGTAGCGAGTAGAAGCTAGCGTTAGTAGTGGCTATAGTTGCATGTTTGGCTAGTTAGCTAGCCAACAAGCCAAAACCCAACTGTTGAGTAACAGTTGAGTGACGGTTTTCACGTTTTCTAGTGACTAGGCCCAAAGAGACTAGAGCTAAAGACAAGTCAGTTTCCTGTATTATAACCTAAATTTCTACTTTATCAGACTGTTAACTTTTACTCACCTTCCTGAACTGACAGAAATCCACACCACAACAAGCTAGCTCTCTTTCTGTAGCCCAGTTGTTGTACATTTATCCATTATTTACACACAGCTGATTCTCCACTGGACCTCCAGCCGGATGTGGTTGTGAGGAGATTTGTAGCAAAGCATCGTACTTGTGTGCCTTGTTTTTTTTGGGGGGGTTTTTTACACATTTTTTCCACTGGTTATCTCCTGCAAGTTGTTCTCAAGCACTCATGGATATCAAGAAGAATTCACATAAAATGTACACAAATAAAAGCAGTTCCTACATGCATACAGTAATTACACATATACTTTATCAGAACAAAATAAATCAGAATACACAATCACACACAGGGATTACAGGAGTATTTTTTTAGATAATATTCAGTTTGATACTTTGTTATTCAGTCTGGAAATTGTGATATAAATATACCATGGTTTGATGCAATACAAATATAAATATTTTCTTTATCTGTTAGGGCCGGAAAGCCCATGAGTCCATCACAAACATTTGGGAAATACACATCTTATAGGGAGACACATCTCATGTTGTTTGCAGTGTGAACAGAGAAGTTCATGTCTCTCACTATGAATTGTCTTTCTCTCTCTCTCTCTGTCTGTTTTTCTTCTTCTCTCTCTGCTCTTGTTGTGTTACTGAGTCAAGATTGTCAGCTGCTGTTTTGACTAGAACACGTCTTGTTTTCGGACATACTGGGATTTGGTTTCTAAATTTGCCACAAAAATACATTGTGTCGGGCACAGATGCACACAGAGAGGAAAAAACATGCAGCTGTAGCAGGACACACCCTCAGATTCCCATTGAAACCATGCGTGTGTTTGTAGATTCCCAGTCAGCCTCCTCTAAACAGCTATTTGGTATCGTTAGTTTGAAGTAACAGACTATAAAGTAGTGAGAATTAACTAACTCTGTACTGTTAATATAGTCACTGCCAAAAGAAAAACATTTTCAAGGTCTGTATGACTGTGTGAATGTAACATAACATAATTATACTGGACTTTGTTTACCTATTTTTTTTTTTTTTTCAGTTCTGTGTTTTGTTTTGGGTTTTTTTCTTTTTTTTTCTTTTTTCAGTTTGGACTCTGCAGTCACAAACTGTCACAGACATTTTATTGGTTATCATTCACAAATTGTTTGATCGAATGTTGAACACTTCACATCCAAATCTAGTAAACATCACACACTAGTAAAATGATCTATGAAATGAGCTCAGTGTTGTGTTTGGCATGAAGAGTGAGCGGTAGCATTAGCATTAAGCTAGCTGCAGCCTGTTCCTGGTTTCCTGGGTGTGTTGCTCTATAAGACAAAGCACATTGTTATTGAATAAAAACACCAACAACGAATGAATGAATGAATGAATGAACGACTGAATGAATGATTTATGGGACTAGACAGAACAGTGATGTATTTTTAATGAAGGATGCTTTTTCATTCAGGATACTCTCCTCTTACTCTTCTCGTTGCCTAGCCTTTTCTCCCTCCTCCTCCTCCTGCTCCTCCTCTTCTTCCTCTCTCCTCCTCCTCCTCCTCCTCCTTTTCTTCCTCCTCCCCCTCTTCTTCCTCTTCCTCCTCTTCCTTTTCCTCCTCCTCTCCCCCCTCCTCTCCCTCCTCTTCTTCCTCCTCTTCTTTCTCTCCCTCCTCCTCTTGCTCTTCCTCCTCCTCCTCCTCTGGGGATTGCTGTACTGTATAAAACATACAAACAGACAATTAAAGACACA
>NW_027280692.1:170000-201467 GCF_046629955.1 Centroberyx affinis | reverse complement strand
CCAAAGGTTTGTGTTGTTGTTATACGCATTAGAGGGAAATAGAGGTTAAAAATGTTGATTACACTTCACTTTCAAAGTTATGTTGGTCCAAACCAGACCAAGGTTTCTGCAGGTCCTGAAAAATGTCTTGAAAAATGCCTTGAATTTCTCTGGAATTTGCTTCTATTCAAAGCCTCAAAAAAATAGAGAATTCAGTTTTAGAGGCCTTTAATAATGTTGCGGTTTCTTGGTACAATGCTTTTCTAGTGAGAAAGCAGCCCAGGCATGTAGACCCATTCTCTAATAGAACATTTCATTTTCACGCTCATTTCAGGAGCCAAATTGGTGTTATATTTCATTCTAACTAACATTAAAAAGGTCGTGGAGAAGATTTAAAATGTTGAAACTTGCAGACACCCTGCAGACCCCCAACCTGATTCATTTTGTTCACAATGCACTGACTCCCTTTTCTATTTCCTCTGTCCATCTTATCTCTCTCTCTGGCTCTGCCGCAGCACACAGAGGGCTTCAAGAAAAGGTGGTTCACTATGGACGACAGGAGACTCATGTACTTCAAAGATCCTCTGGTGAGAAGAGACCGCTTTCTGCACTGCTCTTCCCACAGATCACCTGTCAATCAACAGTGTGGGCGGAGCTTGGATTTTCTGTTGCTGCAGTTTGAGTTTCTCTTTTCTTTGTCTGTTCAGCCATGGTGGCTATCACTGCTCATGCTTAGTGCTTAATTAAAGAAGATTAAATCGCTCTTGGTTCTTCCACCTTCTCTCTCTCTCTCTCTCTCTTCCTCTCTGTCTGTCCCTCTCTTGCTCTCTCTCTCTCCCTCTCTGTCTCTCTCTCTCTCCCTCTTTCTCTCACTCTTTCTCTCTCCCCTCTCTCTCTTGCTCTCTCTCTTTCTCTCTCTCTCTCCCTCTCTCTCTCTCTCTCTCCCTCCCTCCCTCTCTCTCTCTCTCTCCCTCTCTCTCCCTCCCTCTCTCTCCCCCTTCTCCCCCTCTATCATTCTCTCTCTCTTCTCCCTCTCTCGCTCTCTCTCTGCCCCCCGTCTGTCTCTCTTTCTCCCCCCCCATCATTCTCTCTCTCCCTCTCTCTCTCTGCCCCTGTCTCTCCCTCTCTCTCTCTCTCCCTCTCCCTTTCTCTCCCTTTTTCTCTCTCTCTGTCTATCCTTTCTCCCCCTCTCTCTCTATCATTCTCTCTTTTCTCCCTCTCTCTCTCTCTCTCTCTCTCTCTGCCCCGTCTCTCCCTTTCCCCCTCTCTCCCTCTCTCTCTCTCTCTCTTTCTCTCTCCCCCTCACTCTCTCTCTCTCTCTTTCTCTCTCTGTCCTTCTCTCTCTCTGTCTCTCCCCCTCCCTCTCTCTCTCTTTCTTTCCCCACTCTCTCTCTCTCTCTTTCTCTCTCCCCCCTCTCTCTCTCCCTCTTTCTCTCCCTCTCTCTCTCTCTCTCTCTCTCCCTTTCTCTCCCTTTTTCTCTCTCTGTCCTCTCTCTCCCTCTTTCTGTCTCTCCCCCTCCCTCCCTCTCTCTCTCTCCCTCTCTCTCTCTCTCTCTCTCCCAGGATGCCTACGCCGGGGCGAGGTGTTCATTGGCAGCAAGGAGAACAGCTACACCGTGCTCTCCGGCTTGCCCCCGACCACCCAGGGGTACCACTGGAACCACGGCATCACCATCGTGACGCCGGACAGGAAGTTCCTGTTCGCCTGCGAGACCGAAGCTGAGCAACGGGATTGGATAGCGGCCTTCCAGAGGGTCATCAATCGACCAATGAGGCCTCAGGAATATGCAGGTAGAGGGGATTGTCCTGTCATTTGTTATGGTGTCTGAAGATGTAGTTTTAATTGCTTGAGACTTGACTTGCTGAAGAGAAGACTTGAGACTCGACTTGACTTGGGTTCTGGTGACTTGGGACTTGACTCTGACTTGTACTCTGATGACTTGAAAAGGTTTCTAAAATCTTGACTTGAGATCTTGTGTTTGTGTAAATGACTCAGATTGAAAGTGATGAGATTTGTTCCAGCAGACGACTGAATTTAAATTCTGTTTTCTGAATTTCTTTGGAATGATTGAATTTATTGAAGTTGAAACTGATTATAGAAATCAAACTCATGATGCTCTTACCAAGTTTTTATTCTATTAAAACCATATTGCATTGAAAAGTCCTAGATATTTAGTTTTCTTTAAGATATTAAATTGATACTGGACTCTTGATTTGTTCTGACTTGACTTGCTGTTCTACATTTAGACTTGAGACCCAAGTGTTTCTTGGGGGAAACACTGATTGTGTGGCATATTTTGGGAATAAAAACGGCCAAAGTTAAACCCATACTGGACGAACCTTTACAAAGAATTGTTCCTTTTGTGCATAGCTATTTCTAACTTTTATTTTATCTGCTTGTCTTTGCAGTGGAAGCCCATTTTAAACACAAGCCTTGAAGACTGGGGCTTCATCGAGCCTCAACTCAGCTGGACTGACCCGGTCTCATTCAGATCAGAGAGACGACCCACTATAATATGATGATGTATGACTGTATGACCAGAGACCATGAGGGGGGGGGGGGGGTGGAAGGGGGAGGGGGCTGTGGGTATAGAGGGAGCCCGGGACGAGGAAAGATGAGAGAGCGAGATTTTAAAAAGTGAGAGAAAAAGGAGGGTCTGTCTGTACTATACTCCAGTTGTAATGGGACTCATGGCTCCTGATGGGGTTAAATTTTAGTGATCAGAGGCCAAAGGTCAGATGATGTCATCACTGTTGCGCCTACCAACCTTGTGCTCTACATTCTCATGCCAAACACCCCCCCCTTCCCTCCCCCCTCTGCCATGTGGACTTCTTCCCCTGCAGCGACGTCTTGTGAATGGTTCATCCTACCTGTAATCTAGTGTAATTATGTAATCTAGAGTCATTTCACTGTTTGCTTAACGAAGACAATGCATACTTAATTTATTGAATGTACAGTTTCGATGACAGTGGCTTAACCGTGTGTGGACTTGTGATGTTTTCGTTTCGCTGAGGAACGCTGTGAGGTTGAATCTCTCTCTGGCTTGAACCTGAATCTACAAGGTGCTGTTAACAACAAATATGCATAAAAAAAAACACACACACTCAAACTCCAAATGATCACCATCTCTCTTAATGTAGCTGGAGTTTCCTGCATCCGGACAGAGTTATTTTACAACACAATCTGACAGCTGTTCTCTTATTTATTTGGACTGTTGTACATACTGAATCATCGTAGACAGTGAATGCTGCTTCAAAGGATTGTAATGTGACAGGATTGTAATTTATATGATGTAACACTTCAACTTTATTTTCTTTCTTTCTCATCTTGTTTTAAAGACACATTGTTGTGTTGATCCTTTGATCCTAGTGGTAGTTTGTTTCATCATAAAAAAATCTTAACATCAATACAGATGAATCTGAAATCAAGTGGAATTCTTTGGTTTGTCTGTTGTGTTTACTCCAGTGTTTTATTATCTATAAAGGTAAAGCTGTTAAGAGAGGCTTGCTACTCATTTGTTTTCACCTGGCCAGTAGATGGGGCTCCTACATCGCTTCAAAATGGAGAACTTGACATATTGTTGCTGTCAGGTGAAACCTTGTATCTCCAAAATATAAACCAGAGGTGTGACCAAGTTAACTTTAAGAGTCCCAAGTCAGTCTCAAGTCTTGAGGAACAAGTCTCAAGTCTAAATGTAGAACAGCAAGTCAAGTCAGAACAAATCAAGAGTCCACTATCAATTTAATATCTTAATATCTTTTCAATGCAATATGGTTTTAATAGGATAAAAACTTGGTAAGAGCATCATGAGTTTGATTTCTATAATCAGTTTCAACTTCAATAAATTCAATCATTCCATACAAATTCAGAAAACAGAATTTAAATTCAGTCGTCTGCTGGAACAAATCTCATCACTTTCAATCTGAGTCATTTACACAAACACAAGATCT
Organism: Centroberyx affinis; assembly: GCF_046629955.1. Lineage (NCBI taxonomy): Eukaryota > Metazoa > Chordata > Actinopteri > Beryciformes > Berycidae > Centroberyx > Centroberyx affinis. The sequence goes on along the minus strand of NW_027280692.1, from coordinate 197,537 downwards.
CAAGTCAAGACTTTAGAAACCTTTTCAAGTCATCAAAGCGCAAGTCAGAGTCAAGTCCCAAGTCACCAGAACCCAAGTCAAGTCAGGTCCCAAGTCTTCTCTTCATGCATCAAGTCAAGTCTCAAGCCATTAAAACTGTGACTGGAATCCAAGTCACATGACGTAGTCTCCATCTCTGGTTTTTCCAATTGGTTTTGAAAGGGTTTTATAAACCCAAGGAAATCATCTCAACCTACAGAGGAACATTGAATCCTTAAATTAAAGTGAAAACATGAATATTCACTAACATTGGAGTTATGAGGTTTTCACATGCCATGTTGACTTGCACACTTACAGTTGGTACCCACAGTGTTTGAGAGAGAGGGGGTGATAGGAAGGTAATGAGATAAAGAAAGGCCAGCTGCTCTCTTGTTTTCATCTGTCCAGTAGGTGGCGCTAGTCTATCGCTCCTAAAGAGAAACCTTTATGTGTAGATCTGCACATTTACAGTTGGCACCCACAGTGTTTGGAGGGTGTGTGAAAGTCTGGTGGCGCAACTGTCTCCTGATGATCTGACCACGCCTACACACACACACACACACACACACACACACACACACAGGCTCCAGAGTCTTACGGAATCATGGGTAAATCAATGTTGTTTCTGTCTGGCCGGCTTGTTGTCGTTGGCAACCAGGTTGTCATGGTAAACTGCTGAGACAGAGAGCCACTGAGCTGCAGCAGCCAGGTCGGACCCACAGAGGAAGTGTTTAAAACCGGGTGGGACCTCGCTCCGCAGCCGCCATGTTGGTCATGAGGATAATATGGTCAGCTCTGTGTGTGTGTGTGTGTGTGTGTGTGTGTGTGTGTGTGTGTGTGTGCAGTGTAAACATTCATACAGACACATACACACCTCAACATGTGATGCATCTTCTGTGTTTTCTCCCTAACAGAACCGTTCTCAGATCAGCATTTGAGAAACATTACATTTATTAATCTGATTAAAACCGTCTTAATGAGAATTTGCATTGCATCTCACAAAGGACAGAGAGTCTGTGCTCAGGTAATAATTAGCTGTATTACTGCAGATTACTTGTGAAGCCAAGTAATAGTAGTACTAAGTAATTGAATTCATAATAAATCAGATCCTGAAATCATAGAAAAATGTGACAATCCAGAGCGTAGGAATACTTTGTCCTCTGGCTTTTCGTTTTTCGTACAGTTTCCTGAGGGTGGGGTGGGCTGGGGTGGAGTGTGTGTGTGTGTGTGTGTGGAAGCTGACATTTTGGCTCCATGTCTCCCACTGGGTGAGCCCTGCGCCCCGGGCCAGCTCTGCCACATGTTGTACGGTCATGTCCTCCAAACACGTTGACATGTGCAGCAGATGCAGGAGCTCTGATTCTGACACTGATACAACACACGGCCATTTAATCTGAATATATGGGTAACATGTTGCCGCTGTCATGCATGTGGAAACCCAGACACTCACTCCTAACTAATTTTCATGTTTTAGCTTCACTTGGAGGAATTCATGGTTCGCTATGGACTGAGAAAATTCTTTGAGCCTTTCAAACCTGTTCAATAAACTCAAAAATACCTGGTGGTCAAGCTAAAAAATTGTCTGTTTTTCTTAGTTCCTGAAAACGTTTTGGACATATAAGATTTTCACTTGACATTGACAATATGTTGCTTTACAATGGCCTTATTCCACTGTATTGATCTTAGTAGACAATAACACTGTGTATCTACTACATAATGTGCTCACAAGGGTGTAATAACACAATGTCAGTACAATTAGACTGAACACTTTGTACTTCAATTTCATTTTATTTAACCTTTATTTTACCAGACAAATCAAAATGAGATTAGGAATCTGGTTTCTAAGAGACCCGGCCAAGAAAGCAGCATAAAAAATAAAACTCACATTGTGTTGTTACACCCTTGTAAGTTTATAATGCAAACAGGCAGTGGATTTTGGACATCTAAGGGAAACAGCTGAAAAGGGTAAATGTAATTATGAATGCTATTTCTTTGCATGATTTTGAAACGTTTTTAACGCTGGTTTGTAACAAAATTGGGTTTAGGAAAAGTCAAAATTCAAAACAGCTGTCGACTGATCAAGGCTTGGCCTTTTGAGCGCTGACTGAGCCAAAAAAATATAGTCATAGTTATCATTTTGGATATCGCTGTAGTGGGAACGCGGACATTATAATTACTTTTAACGATTTAAATCTTGTTATAGTTATAGCTGTCTTTATAGTTATCGTTTTAGATGTGAATAAGGGCTGGAATAAGGCCATTATCAACTGTTAAAAACATATGAAATAATAACACGTTAAAACTTTTGCTCAGTTGCTGATGTGTTGGCTGTTCACTCCTCAGTCTGGTTCCTGGTTAGTGGCACCTCAGCAGATTATCTCCACTGCATATTATTGCTTTTAGTTATTTACCTCTGTTAAAGCCAGTGCAGCTGTCCTGTCCATCAGGCCCTGCAGCTCACAGTCCAACTGGAGCTGGAACTGTGAAATTAGCTAATCCCCAGCACAGGAAAGCCAACGGGAGCAGCTGTTGGACTGGAAACAAACTGGAAGTGAAGCTGCAGTGAGGAACGGTCAACAGCTACAGCAGGACGTCCAGCCAGGGGAGAATAAGGCCTCGGATAATATCATATTTGGTCTTATTTTATTAATTTATTATCCTTATTATCTGTTCTCAGGACACTGTGACTCTGACCCTGCACTCCGTCCTATTGGTTGCTTGTAATGTGATTTGTAATGTAATTGTAATGTGATGAGTTTATTCTATTGCACCCACTGGAAATCACTTTAAGTGTCAGCTAAGAGCGTGAAAACAGAAAAATGTAATGTGAAATATCTGATATGATTTACCCACACATCACATACTATGCAACGTTTTTATGAAATACTGCATTTCAACAGAACATAGATACAGAAGCAGGACATTTTTATAGACTGCAGATAACTTGCTCAAGGGGTCAAACATGAGTTCCATCTTTTCCTCACAGAGGAATCACAGATTTATGTAAATATCCAAGTCTTGATGTATCAGACGTGCCAGACAGGCTGCAGACGCTTCAGAGACACGTCAGCTCGTCTGTCCTTACACAGCCGATGGGGAGCTTAGTCCTGTATTGATCCACCAAGCTGTGCAGTTTCTTCTACTTGAACTCTTGAGTCTTGTGCAAAGTCCTCGCTGATACAGTACATGAGCTAGAAAGCACAGAGAGTCGTTACTGTTCAGCACATCACTGCTGGATGGAGAATCCGTATAGAAACTTACATTAGAGCAATTCTGTCCTACAAAAGGAAAAAGGCAGTAGCTTCAGTTTTGCTGAAAAATGTCTTTTTTTTTTTTAGTCAGCATTAGGTCAGCGTTAGCATGGGTAAATAACAGGGTTAGGCCACATATCTGTTTGGTGATATATTGGGCCCATATTGGTCTTTTTTTATAAAAACTGGATATCTTTCTGCCAATTTCTGCTCCCGCCGATATAATGAAGGTTCAGCTTGAGAGGGATCGGTCTGGAAAACCTGCAATGAAACCTGTCTCAACTGAACCCACCTATGAATTTCATCAGTCTGCATTTCAATGGAGAGTTTTAGTGTCCCATGATGGTCTGACTGCTGTTTCAGAGGCTTTTCCACCCTGACAAGAGTAAAAGTGTGGGGGAAACACTGAATCCTTGTAATTTTGGGGGGAATTTTTGGCATGAAAATGGTCTGTAAAGATGTAAAGATATTGAATATCGGCACTAAATATCAGCTATCGGACGCTTCAGCCCAAAAATATCAGTATCGTCCCTCAAGAATCCATATCGGCCAAACCACAACTTCTTACAAGTCTTTTGGATGGGCAGTAACAAAAATAACCTTTAAAGCCATGTTTCTGTTTCACACTCTGCCTTTTTGCAGAGTTTTTTGGGGGGGTGTTTCCTCTTCTTCTTCACGGCCTGGTGAGCGTGGTGTAGACGGGCTGCTCCCAGCCGGCCGGCGGGCTGCGGGGGGGCGGAGCCAGGGCCAAGCTGTTGATCAGCGGCGTGGCGTAGGGCCTCCGGGACGAGTGGAAGTACGGGTACTGGTACAGACCGGCGGGGTATCCAGAGAAGGCGCTGTAGAACCCGGGGCTCTGCAGGTCGGCGAAGTCGCACTGGCTGCCGGAGGACGAGGAGGAGGTGGAGGGAGGGCAGGGGGCGTATTCGGGCTGGTGCGGCGGCGGCGGAGGAGGAGGAGTGGAGGAGGAGGAGGAGCAGTGGGAGGAGTGGCTGCTGTAGTGGCCGGGACTCATCTGCTCCGTTTTAATCTGAGGCCTGCCGTCGGCGAGGAGCCCATTAGAGCAGGAGGGCGGTATTCCAGGTTTAGGCGCCCAAGGGGGAACGCCGTGAGAGAGGGCGTGGCAGCCGGGCGGGACGAAGGGTCCGGAGGGGCCGTTGGTGTCCGGCGGGGTCAAAGCGGTGGAGCCGTGGCCTCCGAGCGGCAGGTACTGGTCGAACTCGTGGACGTCGAAGCCCTCCATGGTGCTGATGACGTCGGTGCTGAGCTCGGAGATGTCCACGTTGCTGAAGTCAATGTTCTGGCGGCCGGCGGCGGGACCTGGACCGGGACCGTCCAGAGCCCGGTGGCCCTCGTGTTTGATCCCCAGGTGCAGGTCGGTTTTGGGGGTGGTGGGAGGAGTTGGAGGGCCGTGAGACTGAGCTGGGAACCAGAACAGAGGAAACACCTTTCAGTACTTTCATGTGATATTCTGACACTGTTGGATATCATCAATCTGTGATGTTCAATGTATTCCAGGAGTTATTTGTTATTTGTGATGAAGTGTTGTAATTTACTTTTTTGGTGAACGCACTTTCCCTCAACCTGCCTCGTCTACTTCTACTCCAGTTAGTGATTTCCTACATTTCCCAGAATGCCTTTTGACAAGACCCAGAGAACGGGTTCTCTGAACTTGTTGATTTCAGCTGTGGGTTATACATGTAGGTGGAGAGAGCGATAGTGGAGTGAGTTTTTCCAGTAGAACCACGCCCCCTTACTCAAAACCCAACCCGTCTCTCTGCTGCATTGCATTCTGGTCTCTCTCCTGCTCCTGTGGGTGGAGAAATTGGTCTCTCTCCTCTTCTATGATGGATTTCTCCCTGTGTGATTGTTGAACGTCTCTTGGTGCAAAATGGCGGCTCTAGAAAGAAGCCCTCGCTCTTTGATTCTGAGGGACTGACACCAAAACCTGATGTTTACTGCTGAGGTTTTACATCCTGAAACATTTTCTGATATCAAACTCCATTGTAGCTGCTGGAAACATCTAGACATGACATTGTCAGTGTCAGCAAATAGCTGATTTTTAACAGTGATTTAGGGGTTTTAGGGTGTTTTTTTTCTTTAACAACCCCTAGATACATTGCAGCATGTGCTCTATGTGAAGTGAAAAAGTGTATGAGAAATTCAAAACCTGGATGAAATCAGTCCTCTCACCTGTCCTGTCAGAATGGTAATGATGGTGAACTTCCCCCGTGCCGCCCAGCCTGGCCGCCCCTGGCTCGGTCTTGTACAGGCCCTGCTGGTGCGGGACGGGTCCGGGTCCGGGTCTGGCCTCCCCCGGCCCGGGTTTGGTGCTCCGGCGTCTCCGGGGCTGGTACTTGTAGTCCGGATAGTCTTTCTTGTGCTGCAGCCTCAGACGCTCTGCCTCCTCGACGAACGGACGCTTCTCAGTCTCAGACAGCAGGCTGAGGAGGAGAGGAGAGTTCGACTTAGTGGATGTCTGTTAAACAGCAGCATCTAGCAGCAACAACATGCTGATGTAAGCATTAATGTGAAGGGTTTCGTCCTTTAATACTATATATCCATATGGAAACAAATGTAGATGCTTCCATTCTCTAAAATAATATGCTGGAAGTCAAGAACTGTGCTGTAACTGAGTCGCTCTTTGTGTACTTGTACTTTTTAGTTAGTAATTTAACTTTAACTCAATCATGTATTGACTGAAGTATTGTACTTGGCTGCATGTTGCACACCACAGATTTTGTAGACTCTCCATAAACATTGCATTAGAAACTTGGAAACCATTAGCAGTGAATGGTCATTCAGCAGAGGATAGAAGAATAATCTGACTTTACTTTTTGTGTGCTTAATTTTGTAAAGGTCTTTTTTTAAGAACTTAGTTGGAGTTCTCTGTTCTCTCGTCCATTTTGCATTGGGAAAGATCACATATAACACCTTTCTAAAAAGTAACTCAGTAACTTTTACTCTGAGTACATGTTCAGTTAGCTGCTTTTTACTTTCACTAAAGTAGATTTTTATACCAGTAAGTGTTTCAGCAAAGTAACAGTACTTTTACTTGAGTAGGATGTTTTAGTAGCCTACTATTTCCACCCCTGCTCAGTGTTAGTATTGTTTGAGTAAGAGGCGCATTAATAACTTCAATAATACTGAATTGTGAGTTCACTCCCATGTCAGCTGTTATCTTATCAGAGGAGATTTCACGTAAAAAAGTGGATATCTCATTTTAGAATGAAACTGTTTAATTTATAGGCTACTAGAGATAATACCATGAAGTAAAACCCAAATTTCGTTTTGGAAACGACCATAAGGTCTAACCTAATTGTGCGTAATTTCATTCATAATTGTATAATGCCATAGTTGAGCAGTAATTCCCCATCCTCCTCCTCACCGCCACAGTTTGCCCAGCGTCTTGCTGAGCTCGGCGTTGTGCAGATGAGGATACTGGTCCGCCAGCTTCCTGCGCGCCGCCTGCGCCCAGACCATGAAGGCGTTCATCGGCCGCTTCACGTGCGGTTTGCTCTTCAGCCCTCTCTCCCCCTGAGTGGGCGTCGGCACCAGCGACCAGTCATAGCCTTTCAGCACCTGCGACACCGCGTCGCGGATGCAGGCGGGGAACCGGTCATCCTCCGGGTCACTCTCCGGCTTGTGGGTAATCCCGGGCGCGCGCGCTGACCCGTGTCCGTCGGACCCCGCCGGAGAGGCCGGGCACTCTGAATCCGATCCGTGCTGGGACGCGGAGCTGCCGCTGCCCGCTGGACTGCATGGATGGTCGGTGAAGGACTTGCTTTCTTCGGTCATGTTTGGTCAGTAAAAAGTTGCTAGATGTAGTTTCGCCCGGATTCCCAAAGGGCTTCCCAAGTGCGTAAAGACGCACGGCTCCGCAGGAAGACTGTGACACCACAGAATCAAGTCAAATCCCAAATATCTCGTCTGTTGCTTGCCATTCCTCTTCACATCCTCCTCAACGGTCAGGCAAAGTTTGATGAGCCACTGTTTTCTTTTTATCACTTTACTTCTCTCGCAGCTCTCCGCCCCTCGCGCCCCATTGGCTTCTCCAAAGTTTCACCAGAGTTCCTCCTATTCTGGCGAAATGAAGCAGGAGGAGACAGAAGCTTGTTAACATCTGGGTCAGTGGGCTACTGTTGCATTTAGGCTTTCAAACTATATTTTATGAGTATTTTGGTAGGAGCTGATATTTAATAGCCCATTCCAAAATGTCATTAGTGAACTGTACACAGGAAAAAACTCTTAAAGGATAGAGATTTTTCTGAGGTTGGATTTGCCCGCTTCCAATTTCCTTCCACATTACTTTAATAATCTTTTTCTTTTTTAAATTGTTTTTTTCCTATGCTCAGCCTGCATTACACTCCCATATAGGCTAATACACCTATTGCCTGATAAAGTCGCTCAGTGAAGGAGTGTCTCAATCAGCCAATCAAATTGCGGCTCGTGTTAGCGGATGCGGGCAGGTGCTGTGCAGATGTGACCTATTTTCTATACAGTCCGTGGATGTGGGTAAGAGATGATGCTGCTCCTTTAATTGGAGAAATTTCCAGACTTGCAATTGGGCGTGTTGACCGTCATGGTCGCAGGGAAACAGAGTAACTTTAGGAAGAGTTGAGCCCTAAAGGTTTATAAGAGAATATCTGACCCCAACAAGGTTCTGATAGCCTATAAAAAAGTAAGTTCATGGGAAGGTTCTACTTAGGCTTTATCCATAAAAATAAACAAATCCACCAAATTGCTCATTTTGTGATATAAAAAACCCCCCCAAACAATTTCACATTTGTTTCACATTTTTTTCTACATTCTGGAAAGACACTGCATTGCTCGTTTTTTGATACTTTTAACAAACTTCTAAAGAAATTTTGGTCTTATTTCTTGATTGCAGTGGTAGTCTGCCTGCATTAACGTTTTTAAACTTTTATGCCCATTTGGTAAATTCCTACACATATGCTGCCTTCAGGTGCCGTCGGAAATATCATAATTATGACTTTAGCGCACATGAATGAGCGCAAGATAGAAATACTTGAAAATATTTTGAAATTTAAATAGAATTTTTTTTCTTTCTCCTTTCATTTCGTTTCTTTTCTGTTACTTTTTTCCTGATTGAGTTCCCCAGTACTTCTGTTCTCTTGTATAAGATGTAACTCACAAATTATGTGTTATATATGTAAAACTTTTCTTGTGATGAGGTGTTATTATTGTTTTAATAAAAAGGAAGAGGCGATGCCATGTGAAGGAATAAATCTATCTCACAAGCAGGACCTATCAGACAAAATTTGTGATCTGTTAATGATTTTTTTTTTTTTATATCTCCAAACTACACCACTTCCGCCACTTTTTTCCGTCACGTGACTGTGAGAACCGTCAACATGGCGGCCGCCAGTGACAGTTCGGAGACCTCGGTGAGGAAAAGACGCGTCGACACCGCCAAGGCAGACAGCTGTCCCGGCGATAAGAGCAAAGAAAATGGAGACAATCAAAGCCGAACCGCAGAGAAAGAAAAGAAGCTTCTCTCGTTACAGACCGGGACTTACTGGCTCACGCGCATCGTCCTGCTGCGCTCCATTGCTTTTATCTACTGTGAGTCTGGAGACAGTTTCTGCAAAGACTTAAATGTGTGTGACTTAGGCTGCTTCTAAGTATGAGCATTAAAGTCATGTTTAAATGATAACTGCACTTAATAATAATCATTCATGATAAAGAAGTTGTAAGAGCTGTAAACGTGTAGAATAAATGGATAAATAGATAAATATAAGTTATTAGCCTGTATGATATTTCTGACATGTTGCTCCTTATATTTTCTGTACTGTTTCCCTTACATCTGCAGTTCTATTTTATAGTTATGTATACATAGTTATGTTATAGTTATGTTGTGTTATGCATAAGCTCTTTGTTGTAATTTGACATTGGATGCTGCCTTTCTTACTTGTAATACAGGTCTAGTATTGGTATCAGTGGTGATTTTGGGTTAGCTTTAATATTTGTCATTATGTCATGTGATCCCAGGTGAGCTTTGCAGGTATTTCTAATGGTTTCCAGTGTGACTCAGTCAATCACAACTGAAGACCAGAACTATGTTTTATTATAACCATTTTCACTAGATTTTAAAGCTACAGGTTGCATGAGTATGTCATGTTGAAATCAATTAATACTTTGGTATAATTACCGTAAACAAATGAGATCATGGTCGAGATAATTGGTTGCCTCTATCTCAGAGAAGTCAGAGTGAGCACAAGCACATCTCTTTTCCAGGTGCTGAGTCGAAATAGTTATTTCATGCAAATTCAAAAAGAATTTGCATGAAGTTGAAAAACACTGTGGCAGCTCCCAAAATTTTGCTTACTTTATTCTACATTAAAAAAATGCAACGTTTCGAGCGCTCACAGGCTCTTGGTCAGGTAGGTTTTGCAATGAATCAGACCGGTTCAGGTGTTCCTCATTTACAGAATGGATATAGGTCCCACCCATAACTGTGATCATGGAAAAACCAATGAAATCTCTACAAAGAAAGAAAAAATAGAAAAAAATATATATATAACCCGGAGATCCGCCCCCATCTCACAACAGTGGTATTGTTCGTGCATCTCAAAATTAAGACTACATTTCCCACAAACCCCCTTGCTTCCTGTTGTACTTGTCCCCCCCCTTCCCCTCCTCTCAAGAAGAAGGATAAGAGCCAGTAACAGCGAATATACATTCTTACGAGATAAGCGAACATGAAGTTGAACCTCTGCTCTGGAAGAACAGAACCTCTTCCTGTTTTGTGCCGTAAAGCGATCCAGTAGATTTCCCTCCAGATCCACCAGGTGGAGAAACTATGGAGGATGCAGAGTAGAGCTGCAACGATTAATCAATTAATCGATTAGTTGTCAGCTATTAAATTAATTGCCAACTATTTTGATAATCGATTAATCGGTTTGAGTAATTTTTTTAAGAAAAATAAGTCAAAATTCTCTGATTCCAGCTTCTTAAATGTGAATATTTTCTGGTTTCTTTACTCCTCTATGACAGTAAACTGAATATCTTTGGGTTGTGGACAAAACAAGACATTTGAGGACGTCATCTTGGGCTTTGGGAAACACTGATCCACATTTTTCACCATTTTCTGACATTTTATAGACCAAACAACTAATTGATTAATCGAGAAAGTAATCGACAATGAAAATAATCGTTAGTTGCAGCCCTAATGCAGAGTAGAGGCTGATAGAGGCTGACAGGCTGACCACTGATGCTCTGGTTTGTTTACAGCAGTTACTCTCATGTCTCAAAATGAATGTCTCCTCTGTTTTCCTGTAGTTGTGGCCTTCAGCGTCGCCTACAACCAGAACAAGCAGCTGATCGGCGAGCGCGGCCTGATGCCCTGTAAGGATTACCTCAACAGCGTGAAGCGCTACGTGGGCGGGAAGATCGGCGCGGCGGCCCTGGCCTACACGCCCTCCGTCCTCTGGCTCCTGGACTGGAGCCACATGGACGCCAACCTGGACGGCCTGGCCCTGCTGGGGCTGGCGCTGTCCGGGTTCGTCCTGCTGACCGGAACGGCCAATATGGTGATCATGGCAACGCTGTGGCTGCTGTACCACTCCCTGGTCAGCGTGGGACAGCTGTGGTGAGTGTGGGATTGATACACACGTACACACACATATACACACATAGGGCTGGGAGATAATTCGATATTATGGTTTATCATCATATGGTAATTTTGTGATATGACACACAATTCTGCTGTCTAAATTGATGATACCAAGCACATTTTATTCAAAAACCCCAAAAATTAGGCATGCTAGGAATATTGAATATTTAAAAATTTCAGTTTCGTTTGACATCTCACCTAACGTTACCATTCGGTTCAATGGGATGAGCATTAATTTGGTTATGTAACGTGACTATAAGAAATAACTAGGGCTGTGCAAAAAAAATCGATATAGCTGAGTATTGCAATATTTTTTTCCATGATACTGTATCGATTTTCCAGCCCCTCGTATCGATACATGAAAAAAAACGATTCATGTTTTAAATGGATTTAAAATGTCTGTAAATTTCCCTCAAATCCCTTTGAATTAAATAGTTTTGACTCAATTTGTCCGCTGAGTTATCAATATAATGTGATGTACATATTAGACTACCCAGGTGGTACACAGCAAGTTGTATTTTCAGCTCTATTTTTAAATTTTCAGTAAATTATGTAGAGTATTGCAATGTATCGCAATATGTATCGTATCGCAATGTATTGTGATACAATCGTATCGTGACCCATGTATTGTGATACGTATCATATCGTGAGGTCATAGCCAATACCCAGCCTTAGAAATAACAAAGATCATGAATATGTGGATAACTCAATTTTGAAAAAAAAAAAAAAAAATTATTATAATTCCAAGCTCAGGATATGGATAAGTGACAAATTCTATTCCAAAATGCTATATATATACAGTACTGTGCAAAAGTCTTAGGCACCCTAGATTTTTTATATAAATTTCTTAGAAGTCTTTGATGTTTATTTGTTTTCTGCATTCGTGTGTCAGTAGACTGCTGTTTATTGTAAATTTTTGATATTCAGAAACTTTTCATTTCATTAGTTTTGAAAGCATCTTTGCTTTATGGATTTCTTTAACATATGCCTAAGACTTTTGCACAGTACTGTATATCTGAAATTCATCATTCAGATTCAGAATATCACAGATTCAGTCTTCAGAAGTGTTACTCTTTTGTCAGCCAAGGTCCTAAATGACCTAATATCCTTTAAAAAGAACTACAATTAGTTTGAATAGAGTAGATCAGAGATGGTGTTGTTTTTTGTTTTTTTTCTCAATTGGTGAACAAAATTCTTCAAATATGTTTCATTCATGCTAAGGTCCCGTAGTTCAAATGTTGCTTGTGTTAGGAATGCATCAAAATTATATATTATGTTATATTATATTATATTATATTATATTATATTATATTATATTATATTATATTATATTATATTATATTATATTATATTATGTTATATTATATTCTGTGTTTTAAAACATCCTTTCTGTTTTCTTTCCAGGTATTCCTTTGGTAAGTGAACCTCACATCTTTCATCAAATATCTCAAGCAATTTTCAATCTGAAAATGAAGCAACATGGCTTCACTTGTACCTTCTCCCCTTATAGGAGAAGTGGGTTTCTGGAGAAGTGTTACTAACTGTACATAGTTCATAGTGCATAGAGTCTCACTACCAGCTTTCCCTTATGTGTGTGATGCAATTTCAAAATCAGTTAGGATTTTAAAACTCCTGTAATCTGAGCCCAGCATTAGTTGTTCTTCCAACTTGCTTACAGTTTATTACTGTGTTACTGTTTGGCATCCCATATAAATAACTAGTACTGGTGCATGTTTCTATTTTCACTCTTCGCTAGCTGAGTTTGTTAACTTTTAATTGTCACATTTTGTTTTTAATCAAATACATTTAGACATTAATTACATGTCTGACATGGATTTTCTCCGCTTCATTCTGCCACTGCAGCACAATTCCTAAAATAAAACACGATTCCTAAATTAAAACATGATTCCTGAAGTAAAACATCAACCATGAAAAAAAACCCTATTTTTGTTATGGGATCCGTTTTGTTATTTTTTCCGACCAAACGCTCTTGAACGCGCTACAAGTCGTATTTACGACTTCCGATCTGGTCAGTCGTTTACGAGGTGCGCTTGAAGAACAGTAATTCTCTCCAGAGGACAGACTCACTGACAGACTTTAGGTTCTTGGATGTTTGGTGCCTCTGAACATGGGAAACCCAGCTGATTGTCTTCAAGCTAATGGCAGAGAGGGAGAATAAGAGAGTATAAATAGAGAGCTGGATGCAGTGGCGAGGTCAGCGCAGCTCTGTGATTGGTTAATGAGTGAAAGACGGAGTGAAAGACGCCAGGCTGATGTCTGTGGTCAGGAGCTGCGGCTTCCCTTCCTCCTTTTTTTTTTTAAATCTTTTTTTCTTTCTCGCTTGCTCTCTTACTCTTTATCCCCGTTTAAACTCTTTTCTTTTTAGATCTTTAAACACACTGTGAGCAGTAGTGCAGCCGTAAGTCTGCAGACAAAACTCCTAAGTCTAGACTACAAACCAAAGGCGTCTGTTCACTCGTTTTAGTCCAGTTTAAAAACTCAATTTTATAAAGTTAATACATAGTTATTAGTGTAACTTTGTAGAACTTAATCATATTGTACTCGTATTTGTTTTGTATTTGATGTTACTTTGCCACATTGATTTTTGACTGTCATAAAGTCTTGTTAAAGGTTTCATGTAGTCTCTAAATCTGTGAATAAGTTACAAATTAATTTGTAAATAAGTGTCATTATTACAGTTTGAAATGGATGAACCTTCTTAGGCAAGATTTTTATGTAAAATATTATCTGCGGAAATCACATGTGTGAAGTCGCCTAGTGCAGCTTTAAGTATTGTTTGATTTTTTTTATAGCAGTTTGTAACTTTTTGTAATGTTTAGAAATGTGCTTTTCAAATGAAATTATAATTAGTGTTGTTATTATTTGTCCAGGTTGGGAGAGCCAGCTGTTGGAAACGGGGTTTCTGGGTATTTTCCTGTGTCCGGTGTGGAGTCTGTCCCAGGTCCCCCGCCGCTGCCCCCCCTCCCTCGTCTCCATCTGGACCTTCAGATGGCTCATAGTCCGCATCATGCTGGGAGCCGTGAGTAACACACACACACACACACACACACACACAAATACAAAGCAGGCTTTCCCGCAGTTCTGTATAGTGGAGGTGGGCCGAAATAACAAAAGAATACCGCCACTTTGACTTAAAATGAAGTCAAAGTGGCGGTGTGGTATTTGAGTTTATTTTCATTGGGACCAAAGTAACATTAGAAGTAACAAATAGCTTATTTTGGAGCATCTCGTCATGTTAGCTAAGTGGTACATTGCTACAACTTAAGCTAACATACACACATAACATACACACAACTAACCCTAACACTCTAATTATTAAAAAAAAATAGCCTAAACTCAAATTATTTCTTTCATGCCATTGCAAGCCATGACTTTTCCACTGCCTTTTTCTCTGTAACTTACTAACAACTGGAAGCCTTCGTTAGCCTACAAGCTAGCTGCTATGAGTTTGACTTTCATTACAAATCCTCCTTTCATAGCATTGTGAACCATGACTTTTTCCACTGCATTGAACTAGTTAAAGTTAACACTGTATTATCAGCATACCCTTTCTAAAATGTTGATATGTTACAGCTATGTTAGCAAGTAATATAAATACCTCAAATTATTCAATATTTTCTTTCATACCATGACAACCATTGCTCTTGCACCGCCTTTTCTCTGCATGTAACGACTGATAGCTGTTGTTTTACTTGTCAAACACGATAAAAACTAATTAAATGAAGTTTACATTAAAGTGTCCCATACCCCCCCCCACCCCCCCCCCACCCTCCCACTGCCACCTCCACCTTGACTAACACATTTCCTGTGGGGAAACCCGGCACAGACTTGGATATTTCCGTCTAGGAGGAGGCACATGCTGTAGGTTCGAGCAGAAAGGCATCGACACACACACACACACACACACACACACCCACACACACCTGAATCCATCCCACATGCCAGCATGGAGAAATAAAACCATTTTGCAATAGCATAATTCCATGGGATATTCCAATGTTTGTCCTCTTGATTTTAGACCATTACTTTTGGAGCCGTGTTTCGCTATAAAACGCTGCCAATATTTGGAAATCCAACCCAAATAAACGGTCAGTTAAACAGCATGTCTGGTTGTTTGACAGTTTCCATGGTGAATTTTAGACCGCTGACCCGGTTTTATCTGCCAATCACTGTGGTTACCACAAATCCAGCAGGGTTTTTCCTATTAAGACCGTGAAGGGAGCTGAAAAACAAGGGGACCCACCTCGACTCTCCCACTGCTCCGACAAATGGGATCACAACCGTAAAGACCTCGCTCGTTTCACAAAGTCATTACAACATACGGAGAGTTTTGTTAGAAAATTAGATTAGATGTCTGTCATTTGAAAACACCTACAGCTTCACACCTTCTCTCACAGAACGATTCACAGCACAAATTGAACACAAATTATATTACTTCAACAAGGATAGACGGCAACTTAAGCCCTTGGTTGACAAAACGCTCACATTGGATCCTCTGTATTTTAGACATAATGTTGAACTTCACAATTTTTCAATTTGACTGAGAGGATGAGTTTTGACTCTTCATTCCCAGAAATGAATATAAACCATTTTGAAGTTGGAGCTCCTCAAATTAAAACCAGAGAGAAGCCTAGAAATCCCATTAGACATTACTAATGTGGCTTTTAACCAGTTCCTAGAATTTAATAGCTGGGTTATTGCTGAATTTATTGTGGTGCAACTGCCAGCTGGTTCTGCATTCTTACAAAATTTGGATGTTGGATTCGTTTCAGCCTGATTGTTGTTGGCGGCCTTTCTGTGAAGCCGGTTTGAATTATGTTCTCTCTAATTTGTTGCTCATTTAGTGTAAAGCATTCTTGTATAGTATATTCATGATGGTTGGCTTGGTTGTTTTATGGTAGTCCTCTTTGTTCTGCTTGTTTGTAAGTATAAATTCACCCTGTGATCATTGTACTGATGCATGGTTCTGGGATGGGAGTTCATTCATTTCAAACCAGAGAATCCATTACTGCTGCTTCTTTCTGTTGAATAGAAATCATGTTGTAATGCAAGTGCTGCATGTGTTGGATTAACTGTAAGGAGGTTATGTTTTCATTTCTGTCTGTCTGTTAGCAAGATATCTCAAAAAGTTACAAACAGATTTGGATGAAATTTGGTGGACAGATCGCCTTTGATCCAAGCATCAGTTGATTCGATTTTGGTGGAGATCCAGATCTGGGATATCTGCCGATTTCAGCCGTTTCTTTTAGCCATAACTACGATGCTGCATTCATGTGCCGGTGGAAAAGTCCAACATCCAGGTGCGAACCACCGCTGCATTCACATGCTATTTTGTCAGAAATCAAACCCGGGACACAAACGATAAACATAAACCGTTGTTCGTTTGTCTATTGTTTGTCTTCGGGTTTGATTTCTGACAAAATAAGTTGGAAGAATTGCAAGTTGGAGAATTGTTCAGCGTTGGCGGAGGTTTAAACTCTTATCGAGTTCCTTCTAGTTGTACTAATGTGTTGATTATGCATGCCTAAACTAAACCAAATGCTGTTTGGTTTAGTCCCGTTTTTTAATCCCATTTTTGGTAGCTGTCTGTGCCGAAAACATTTCAACACCGAATCAAAGTTGTAATGAACATTTACTATATTGTAATACCATAATCAGTAACCATAGCCTCAACCATTTCATCTCAGAACGACTGAGCCGCAGGATCTCTGTGCTGAAATCACATATGCAAATACTTTGCAGCGACAGAAACGCATTACAGATCACGTGCGACTCGTTCGAAACTCCGATGCTAAAACGGGACTCTCTCTCTCTCTCTCCCTCGAAGGTTGAGCCTCATCCCAGCGACTTTGTTTGTGTTAAAGCAGAGCACGGACCCTGCCGCAGTCCCCCGGTGTTTGATCCGTCCCGGTCACGGACATCTATCTATCTGACAGACTGTGGTTCACCACCGCTCTGTGACTGCTCTAGAGTTTCTGCCTGAGAGCAGGACTTGGCTTCATGCTCACTTCAAAAGACCCCTCAGTCGTAGGAAACGAGGGGGACGGAGTGTACAGTGTGTGTGTGTTTCTGTGTGTTTGAGTTGAGTGTGTTTGTGCAGCGTGGCTAAGAAATGTCCCAAGTTGATCCTCAGGAGAAGTTGTCACAGTAGTTAGCATGACGGCTTTTCCCCGAGATGCCAGATGATGCCTTTTTTTTTTTTTTTTTACATTCCACCACCATGTTACATGCAGGACATTATGTTGTCATGGTGGCGTCTGTCTGTCTGTCTGTCTGTCTCTCTCTCTCTCTGTCTATCTGTCTCTTCTCTCTGTCTGTCTGTCTGTCTGTCTGTTTCCCCGTCTGTCTGTCTGTCTCTCTCTCTGTCTGTCTGTCTTTCTCTCTCTCTCTCTCTCTCTGTCTGTCTGTCTTTCTCTCTCTCTCTCTGTCTGTCTGTCTGTCTGTCTGTCTGTCTGTCTGTCTGTCTGTCTGTCTGTCTCTCTCTCTCTCTGTCTGTCTGTCTCTCTCTCTCTCTGTGTCTGTCTGTCTGTCTTTCTCTCGCTCTGTCTGTCTGTCTGTCTCTCTCTCTCTCTCTCTCTCTCTGTCTGCCTGTCTGTCTGTCTGTCTGTCTGTCTTTCTCTCTCTCTCTCTCTGTCCGTCTGTCTGTCTCTCTCTCTCTCTCTCTCTCTCTCTCTCTCTCTCTCTCTCTCTGTCTGCCTGTCTGTCTGTCTTTCTCTCTCTCTCTCTCTGTCCGTCTGTCTGTCTCTCTGTCTGGCTGTCTGGCTGTCTGTCTGTCTGTCTTTCTCTATCTCTCTCTGTCTGTCTGTCTGTCTGTCTGTCTGTCTGTCTGTCTTTCTCTCTCTCTCTCTCTGTCTGTCTGTCTGTCTGTCTCTCTGTCTCCCTGTCTGGCTGTCTGTCTGTCTTTCTCTCTCTCTCTCTGTCTGTCTGTCTCTCTCTCTCTCTCTGTCTGCCTGTCTGCCTGTCTGTCTGTCTGTCTGTCTGTCTGTCTTTCTCGCTCTCTCTCTCTCTGTCCGTCTGTCTGGCTGTCTGGCTGTCTGTCTGTCTGTCTTTCTCTATCTCTCTCTGTCTGTCTGTCTGTCTGTCTGTCTGTCTTTCTCTCTCTCTCTCTCTGTCCGTCTGTCTGTCTCTCTGTCTCCCTGTCTGGCTGTCTGTCTGTCTGTCTTTCTCTCTCTCTCTCTGTCTGTCTGTCTGTCTGTCTGTCTTTCTCTCTCTCTCTCTCTGTCCGTCTGTCTGTCTCTCTGTCTCCCTGTCTGGCTGTCTGTCTGTCTGTCTTTCTCTCTCTCTCCCTGTCTGTCTGTCTGTCTGTCTGTAGACACTGATGTGAACGCAGTAACTCAAGAACATGATAGAACAGTACAAGTACATGATAAAAACTTCATATTTACACCACAGATTCCCGCTATAGAGTCGATGATCTGATGAGATTTTGGAGAACCTTGCTGCATAGATTTGCATATTAATGAGGAAAAAAAAGATTTTTTGACACTACGATAACTCCTTAATGCTTTAAGATACAGAGTTAATATTAAAACTGCAAGCAGTGATGATCGGGCCCTCGCAGCTGTGTGCACGTCGGGGTGTGTCGCAGCCGTGGCGTCGTTACTGGACGTGACCCACTCTATGAAAATTCCATGTAAATCCATTGATTATTGTCATGCAAGGCTTACTTCCTGTTGCCAGTAGGTGGTGCAATGACTATGACTCCTAATTGGCATGTATATGTTCTCAGACCTGGACTCTTGTCCAGCATGTGAAATCTGGTGCAGATCGGACAATGTACGGTCAAGTTAACCCAGCTTCCTGTTCATCATGGTCCTATGGCTTTTCTGACCACATTTGAGGTGGATCTGGTCAACCCGCTAGGAGTAGTACACCACAGTATAAAACATGGCATTTCCTGTTGCCAGTAGGTGGCGCTATGACTATAACTGAATATTGGCATGTAGATGTATTCAGGCCGGGACTCTCATCCAGCGTGTGACGTTTGGGGCAGATTTGACCATGTACAGTGGAGTTACAACCCACTTCCTGTTTTGTGGCGAAACTCAAGCTTTTGATAACTTTTCATCGTCGAGGTCTTTTATACACGCTGACCAAGTTTGACGTGGATCCGATCAACCGCCTAGGAGGAGTTCGTTAAAGTATGACCCCTGCAAATGGCAAAATGACACAATAAATTCAAAATGGCCGACTTCCTGTTAGGTTTAGGCCAGGGCACCAAGAGACTTTTTTTAAAGTCTGGACATGATACATGTGCCTACCAAGTTTCGTCCGTCTAGCTGAAACAGAAAGGTGGGGGCTTTTGTTTTGAAATTTTGTAGGGGGCGCTATTGAGCCATTTTTCCACACCCATGTCCAAGACCCATAAAATATAAGATTTTTCGCCACTTCTGACGTGTGTGCAAAGTGGCTCAACTTTTCGAGCACGTTTAGCCCCTCAAAAATGCGATCAAATTGTAAAAATAAAAATCGTAATAATAATTCCTTCAGTTTCAATAGGGCTTTGCATGAAGTTGTTCTCGGGCCCTAATCATCACCGCCCCTAATCTAATCATTAGGGCTGCACAATTAAGCGCAGAAAAACGAAAATCGCAATATGAGCTACTTCAATTTCCAAATCGCATGAGGCTGCAATTGTTCTTGCCATTGTATTCAAACAGAGCAAATCTTAAGTAGCAACTTCTCAGTTTTTCATTAAAATGTTTCTTGTTTGTTGAAAAATCTGAAATATTGAAAAATCTTTGTCTGTATACTGTATTGCAGTTTATACCACAATTGTAATATTCATCAAAATTATCACAATATGCTGATTTGTCAGTATTGTGCCCTAACCCACAAGTATGTTGACATAGAAATATTTGCTAATGAATCGACAAATTAGCTTAATGAGTGCCCTCATTAGCATAACTGGTTATGTGTAATATATCATGGTGATTATGGCGGGACATTAGGCAGCTCGAGTGCCTCCTGATTAGCGCTGCAGCAACTTGTTTACATCAGCTGGAGCCAATCAGGGTAATCGGGTGAAAAGCGAGGAGGCGTGTTGCTAATGGGATCCGATAGGAAGAACGTGTTAGTTTATAAAGTATGAAATACAATTAGACGTCCTGCCTCATGACTGCTAGAGAGAGAGAGAGATGAGAGAGAGAGAGAGAGTTTTACTGTACGGAGCTGCAGACTGATACGCAGCCTAACAGCCTCTCCATCTTTATTTTTCCATAGAAACAAATGATGTGCTCTCAGTTCACTGCAGAGCTCAGTCCAGCCGAAGCCCCAGCTGTTGTTTCTTCCAGTAAAGAGCACATTATTACCCGGTCATGCTGTTTCGTCACTGTTTAGAGGTGATAAGTGTTGTAGTGTTTGCTCTGAGGCGTCTGGCTCTGTCAGCCGTCTGTCACTGTGGTCCAGGTCTCAGTCTGGGCCATGGGGCTCACTCAGGGCATCAGCGGACAAAAACAATATTATTTTCCAAAATACCAGCATGGAAGTGTTTTCATTGTCACCGCATTAAAATTTTGACCCATTGCAGCCCAGGTATCAGGGTTTCAACAAGTGTGATAGGAGCGTGTGTGTGTGTGTGTGTGTGTGTGTGTGTGTGTGTGTGTGTGTGTGTGTGAAACTACACTGACTTTAAAAACTCCATTTGTCTCCATCAACATGTTTCCACTAACACGCCTTCATCCAGGAGAGAATCAAATGCCAATACATTCTTCATTTTTAATCATGTATCAATATTGCTTGTGCGTTGCATTTCTGCTAGCATGTTGTGCATGTATATATTTGCCATCCGGTCTTTATACTATAAACCTGTAAGTTGTTCCTGTTTACGACTGGTTTTTTTTATGTCCTGATTTTGGAGCACCTTGCTGCATAAATTTGCATAAGGAACTGATTTTCTTGAAACCTTATATATGTAAGGGATAATGCCCGACGAGGTGTCCATTATCAGGAATTAATGGACGACGGGAGGCCAGAACTGTCTGACGCTCCGCGGAGTTATACCATGGTCACTTGCCAAAGAAAAAAAATGAAGACCATTCATTTATATTTTCATGCGTTTTGTAATCAGTTTTTCACAAGCCATAACTCAGTTTCCCTGGTAACACCTGAGGGTTTGACTAATACCTGGAACAATCATTACCATCCCATAAGGTTCTTATGCAATGGAAACGTTGTTCACAGCTCCAGTAAATAGGACGAACCTTAGATAGGACTTGGCAGCAGGAGATATTTCTAGTCCGCTCAGCTCATAGAACCCTTTGGCTCAGCTATGAGCCAGAAAGCTAACGTTATGCTAGCAACATTCAAAGTCAATAACATTGCGTACAGTTGACAAACAGTAAATATTATTTGACAGTATATTTAACAACAAGACTAGCTAGCTATCCAGCCATGTCATTGTCCCCAAATCAATATCAAGATTTTCACGAACGTACAAATTATAAACGGAGGCTTTGACTGCGTCCCTGTTGCTATGGTTACTCATTTTAGATACAGGCTGATACTATGTAGCCAGCGCATTAATTTAGAACGGTGAACAGACAGTTTCACTGGAACTACTTAATAGGTGTCCATTATCAGGAATTAATGGACACCCTGCAGCCAATCAGAATCAAGTATTCACCCAGACCATGGTACAATAATAAATAACTCCTTAATGTTTTAAGATACAGAGTTTATATTAAAGCCACCCGTGTGTTACATGAAGACAAGTATGTTGACATCGAAAAATTAGCTAATTAATGCATTAATTCGCTTAATTAATGACCTCACTAACATAACTGCTTATGTGTAATATTTCATGGTGATTATGGCGAGACATGAGGAAGCTTGAGTGCCTCTTGTTTTTAAATCTGTTGTGATTTGTTGTTGGTTTTCTGTAGTCTATAGATGCTGTTTATTGCTTGTTACCTGTATGTAGAAGCCTATTGGCCCATCAGTAATTAACCCCACCTTCCAGGTACGAGTATTTTCTATTTCTGAGAGTGTATTGGGATTAGAGCTGCAACGATTAATCGATTAATTGATTGGTTGTCAACTATTAAATTAATCGCCAACTATTTTGATAATCGATTAATCGGTTTGAGTAATTTTTTAAGAAAAATAAAATTCTCTGATTCCAGCTTCTTAAATGTGAATATTTTCTGGTTTCTTTACTCCTCTATGACAGTAAACTGAATATCTTTGGGTTGTGGACAAAACAAGACATTTGAGGACGTCATCTTGGGCTTTGGGAAACACTGATCCACTGTATCCATTTTATAGACCAAACAACAAATCGATTAATCAAGAAAATAATTGTTAGTTGCAGCCCTAATTGGGATTTTGTATCAGATGAAGGCGTATTAGCCGAAACACATTGGATTTCTAACTGTTCCAAAATGGACTAGTCAGTGAATATAGGCTTTTTGATATTTCTTCACAGAGAAGAGTTTCCTTGCTACCTTTTCTCGTGTTGCATCTTGTGAAGAAACAAAAGTCGTTCCTCTCTCCTGATCTCTGCTCCTGTTTATGAGCTTCCTGGTGAGAGCGCTGGCTCAGGGACTGAACTGGATCACACATTTCTCACTGCTGGCAGGGAGAATCTGTATTAAAACACTCCAGCAGTTGGAAAAGGTGCGTTAGGTACAGAGTTTGGGGTGTTAACTGGGATCTGGGAGTGGGAGTGTGAACGATGCCAAGGCTGAGATCAGATCAGATGGTTTTGTCTGTTGCTAAGGACTTTGGGATACACACTACCAGTCACAAGTCTGGACACACCTGATTATGTTTTCATTCTCTTAAAGCCATTTTGATCTAAAAGCTTTTGCTTAAATGCTTGAAATGTGTTTCTTAGACAAATATAAGTAGTGAAGTTGATCCTATGTATGAATTTCTCATCAAGGCAAAGGACGAATCTAAAATATAAGATAGTTTTGATTTGTTTAACACTTTTTTTTGGTCACTGCATAATTCCATTTGTGTTATTTCATAGTTTTGATGTATTTACTAGTATTCTAAAATGTGGAAAAAAGTAAAGAAAAATGTCGGGGTCCAGGGTAAACCTGGGCCTGCCAGTCACTTCAGGCCATCTGCAATTTTGTCACAGCCTCAGTTTACCTGGAAGGCACCGACTTTGTGGTTTCTACCTCGGCTGCTTGGAGAGAGCCAAGTTCCTTTTTTTTTTAGCCGGTCGAAACACTTTGTGAATTACATGCTGACTCAATTTGTCGTGACCGTTTTTCTTTTTTTTTTACCGTATGCTTGTTGAACTGCTGCAGCCCTTTGGCTCCATCCCCACAGGAAATTGTTTGGAAAAATAAAGTTTTGCTCTCTTTTCTTCCTTTAAGCTATCAGCAGTTAGAGGGAACAGTCCGACATCTAGCTGGGTGAGAGACATTAGAGTTTTGTTTTACAGGCTGCTAATTTGGTTCTACTGCGTAACATCCGAGGAAGAATTGTCTATGATACTAATAATTTTGTATTTATTTATTTCACCTTTAATTAACCAGGAAGTCCCTTGAGATTGAAATCTCTTTTCCAAGGGAGACCTGACCAAGACAGCACACCAGTTACAGTTTAAATAGAAATAAAACACAACAGAGAGGGAATACAAACATCAGTTACAGTTATAGTTTAAATAGAAATAAAACACAACAGAGAGGGAATACAAACATCAGTTACAGTTATAGTTTAAATAGAAATAAAACACAACAGAGAGGGAATACAAACATCAGTTACAGTTATAGTCTAAACAGAAATAAAACACAACAGACAGGGAATACAAACATCAAACACACAAGGAAGAGACTATATCGAGCTCAATTAAGGCAGTTGCATAATATAGTAGTATAGTTATATATAGTTGCATAATCCTATTATTATGCACAAATTGCATAATAATAAGATAAGATAGCACTTTATTGATCCCAGGATAAATGCTTTGAATACAGTGGCTGTCTCTCTACATGATGGTTTATATTCATAGGGATGTTTGAGTGGCATATTTTCTCTTTATGGAAATGCAGTATACTAAATGTGACATAGCTGGATCTAGAAGCTCTGATTGCCAATAGAGGACAGCTTTGTGTGTTTGATATCTTATTCCTCTCAAATTAGGACATCAAATCTCCTCTGAAATAGGAAAATAAATAGGTTCAGATTGCTCACGCTTCTCATCTCTCTCCCTCATTCAGTTCTTCAGTTCAACTCGACGTCCAGCTTCCTAAACCTGCCGCGGTGCCGTCACTGTGGTTTCTCTCTCTCTCTCGCTTTCGTTTCCAAGTCCTTGTCGTAGTCGGGGTCCAGGGTAAACCTGGGCCTGCCAGTCTCTCAGACAGGCAGCACTTCAGGCCATCTGCACTTTTGTCAGAGCCTCAGTTTACCTGGAAGAGCAGCGACTTTGTGGTTTCTACCTCGGCTGCTTGGAAAGAGCCAAGTTCCTTTTTGTAGCCGGTTACACGCTGACTCAATTTGTCATGACCGTTTTTTTGGTGTGTTTTTTTTTTTTTTTTTTTTTGGGTGACAAATTTCATGGGTATTGCACCACTTCTAGTTTCATTTCTACTGAAAGATTAGTAAGGTGTCCATAAATTACATCTTTGTTGCGGTCATAACAAAAAGTTCAACGTTTATTTCCGGAGGATGTGAATGAGGATGTTACAATCAAAGAGTTCCTATAGCCTAGATTTTTCATTTATTCATTCTTTTAATAGTTTTTTTTTAAAATCTATTTATTTCTGATTTTCTTCTGTAACCTTTTAAATGAATGAATGAAATGAAATTTAATTATGTATCTTGTATTCTGTATCTTGGTTTGTCACATGAGCACATCTTCAGTTAGTAATCTATTTGTTTTTATTTCCATTGTCTCTTATTCTATTGGTTGATTACAGTTTGCTTATGTATATATATATATATATATATATATATATATAGGCTTTTAGATGTAGATGACGACGACCACGAGCCGAAACGCGTTGGTTTTACTAATAAATCTTTGTTCTCAGTACTGCAAGTGTTGCTGGAATCTATTCACCCATTCCATGCATCTTGTCTTTCTCATACTCCTTTTTCATTTTCTGCGGTCATAACAAGACAATGTTGTGTGTTATAAGTTGATTTAACACATGGCAGGGTGTCCAGGTGGTTAGAAAGCCTGTCCCGCAACCAAAAAGTCACAGGTTTGATCCCTGTAATAGTCATGTGTTCTGCTGAAGTGTCCTTGAGCAAGACACTGAACCTCTGCCTGCTCACTTACTGTAAGCTGCTGGAGATAAGTGGGTTTGCTTCATGCCTAAACAGAAAAAATGAAAAATGTTATTAAGCAAAAGGACTCAAAGGTGTCATGATACATAAATTAATCCGTTGTGATGTGGTAAGTGGTTGAAATATGACTCTGCATTTTTCTCTGCATGATTTAAGTAGTATCTTTATGAAGTATCTATAACAAATATTTGTTTAAAAACTCCTCTGGAAACCTGCTGAATCCACATTAGGCAGGCAGCTCTCTTCACTGCTGTGGTCTGAACCTCAGATTGGAATTGATGACATTTCAGGAACCTCATGACTGAATTGGATTATCAGCATCTTTGGCCGCAGCATCTCAACAGCCAGCAGGCCATAATCAGAATGAAATGTCCCGGTTTTTCTAAATTTGGTTAGTGGGAGTTTAGCGGCAGATTTATTCCACATTCCATGCCAACCGCATGACCGGCCGATGTGTCAATATTGACAGTCTCGTGTCCTGGATAGCAGTATTTGCCTCATTTCATTTGGTGAAAAACAGTTCGAGAGCCATGGACACATTTCTCTATATTTCTGGCACATTTAGAGTTGTGTTTCTTACTTTTAAAGGAGAGTAGGGGTTTCTGGCACAACTTCACCTACTGCCAAGGTGCATGGAGAAGGGAAAAAGGTCTAAAAAGGTCAAAACTCCAGCAGCACTTGTAGTATATAGAACAATTTTATTGTTAGACCTTTTTTCATAAAAAAACCCAAAACACTACAAAACCACATAAATTAGAGATATTTACGAACCACTATAAAAACTCATTACTTGAGAAGTCCTCATTCATGCCCCCTGGAAATAAACTTTTGAAATAGAAAATCCAAAATGCTTCTCTCTTTTTCCTGAGAAAATTCACATTACCACCTCTTTGGCTGGACTTAATCACTTCTATGCCTATAAAAAATAGAGATGAAATGTGATGTTGCTTTTCATTGAAACGTCTTGCAACAGGACTGGTGACATCATTCCTCTTAATGGAGCTCCTATGCTCAGTGATACGCTCTTTACTTACTTTTAAAGGAGAAATCCCCCCTCGGATATTCTTACACTGTTGGATATCATGCATTTGTGAGGCGTTATTTAGTGATGAAGTGTACTTTTTTAGTGAACCCGCTTTCCCTCAACCTGCTTCATCTACTTCTACTTCAGTTAGTAATTTCCTACATTTCCCAGAATGCCTTTCGACACCCCCCCAGAGAACGGGGGTTCACTTTCAGTCAAAGCTTGGTGCACGGGCAAATAAGAAGCTTGAAAGTGTGATCGTTCAGCTGTGGGTTATATGTGTCTACTCAAAACCCAACCTGTCTCTCTGCTGCATTGCATTCTGGTCTCTCTCCTGCTCCTGTGGGTGGAGAAATTGGTCTCTCTCCTCTTCTACGATGGATTTCTCCCTGTATGATTGCTGAACGTCTCTTGGTGCAAAAATGGCGGCTCTAGAAAGAAGCCCTCGCTCTTTGATTCTGAGGCACTGACACCAAAACCTGATGTTTACCGCTGATGTTTTAGATCCTGAAACATTTTCTGATATCAAACTCAACATTGGAGCTGCTGGGAATATCTACATGAAACGTCAGATCGCCCATGTTCGGCCGGTTATCCACAGGAATAAGAGAAATACACCACCAAACAACAAAATGAAAAAGTGTTTCAGCTCTATAGGTGAGAGAAGGAGATAGGAAAGGAAACGTGGAGGGGAGAGGAGGAGGTCAGGGATCAAGAGAGTGGAAAGGAGAGGTGAGGAGGAGAAGATGGAGGAGAGGGGAAGAGGAGGCAGGAGAGAATAGAGGAGAGGAGGAGAGGGGGAGCATTAGTTTCCACATAGGCTAAGCAGAATCACATTTTTTTGAGCGTTATTGGATTACATGTAATGTCATATAAATGCAGGATCGGTGGCTGATAAATAGTTTAAGTTGCAGATGAATTGGCCCTGACCATCGTCTGCACGTAACTCTTCTTCTTCTTCCTTATATCCCTGCATGTCTCCAACTGCTTGCTTTCTCTTCTCCCTCCATTCCTCTCCGATCTCTTCTTCTCTAGAAAAGGACTGCATGGTCATATCAGACTCTATAATGCATTGGAGCAAGAGAGCACAAGTTAGCCAAGTGCAGTAAAAACAGTCAGATAATAATACTAATACTAATAGTATTATTAGTACTACTACTAATACTGCTGCTACTACTGATACTACTACTAATACTCTTGTGAAGCACTTTGTGACCTTGCTCTGTGAAAGGTACTAAATAAACTTTCACTTACTTACTTACTTACTTAATAGTACTGCTACTACTACTAATAGTACTGCCACTACTACTAATACTTTTCAAAACAGTTCAAAGTGCTTC
>NW_027280692.1:140000-165000 GCF_046629955.1 Centroberyx affinis | reverse complement strand
AACGGAATAGCGGGCGTCAGGAGCAGTGTGTGAGCTGGAACTGGCCGTCCTCTGGTCCCGTTTCCTGCCTGTCCGGGTAATTTGGGAAATATTTTCATTAAATTTGCCGGAATCTAATTTATGTACACATAGTTCTCTCCCAGGTGTGCAGCAGTTACACCACAGCTGAAAAGAGAGAGCTATAGGCCGTAAATAGCGTTGGTACAGGAGGATAAATTCTACTAGCCGCTGTAGAAATCCCCCTTAATAATGCATTTATCCTGCACTTACAAACCTGCAGATAATATTCTCTTGAACATTATACAGTAGAAACGGAAGAGAATATTGTAAAACATAACTCTAATGTCTCTTAACTAATTACCAGACTAGGGTGTTACTGTAAAAGGCCAATATGACACTGGTATTTTCAGACTGAAGTTGCCCAAAGACAATTTTGTGCCGATATTCAATATCTTTTAGAGCTGCAACGATTAATCAATTAGTTGTCAACTATTAAATTAATCGCCAACTATTTTGATAATCAATTAATCGGTTTGAGTAGTCAGAAGTCAAAATCTCTGATTCCAGCTTCTTAAATGTGAATATTTTCTGGTTTCTTTACTCCTCTATGACAGTAAACTGAATATCTTTGGGTTGTGGACAAAACAAGACATTTGAGGACGTCATCTTGGGCTTTGGGAAACACTGATCCACATTTTTCACCATTTTCTGATATTTTATAGACCAAACAACTAATCGATTAATCAAGAAAATAATCGACAGATTAATCGAGCCCTGATATCGTTGCAGCCCTAATATCTTTAAATTGATGAAATATATTATAGAAATAGATTAATTTGTCTTTGTGATAAATTAATTATCCCTATGTGGAAGAAGGGTTCGTCTGATATGGGTTTTTGAGGGCCAATACTGATACCAGTATTTTGTATGGAAGCTGATTTGTACCAAAAAATTACCCAAAAATTACAAGTATTTGGTGTTTCCCCCAGAATGTAATTCTTCTCAGGGTGGAAAAGCCTCTGAAACAGCATTCAGAGCATCATGGGAAACTAAAACTCTCCACTGAAACCCAGACTGATGAAATTCTTTTAGTGTCAGCAGCTCTTTAAGGCAGACAGACCCACCACAACTATTCACTAATAGGGAAACTCTGGGAGACATTTCTGCCTTTTTAAATGAATTATTTTTCAAAAAGCATGATTGAACAATTAAATGAATAAAAAGCATGTGCAAAGAAAATAGAACTTCATTGCAGTTTTTGCAGACTGTTTTTCTGTAGCTGTGGTCAGGGAGGAAACTCCATCATATTGACAGTCTGTCTGATATCAGATATTTAATAAATGGCCAATATTGACCCGATGCATCGCACCATATATACTAGAACATTGCTTCTGTCTGAAAAGAAACAAAAAGTAGGCATTGTCATATTGTTAAGAAAAGATGAAACAAAAAGTAGATTTTTCCTAAACAATTTCTATTGGAAAGTAAAGGAAGTGCAGCAGCAGTTGAGCAGAAAGTGGAACTTCTACTGGCTTCTACTGCACTCACTGCCTGGGCTTTAACAACACATTAAAATGTCAGTTCTATATTTTCACAATGCAGATTGGCATGGTGTGGCCTCCAATTTACTGTACTCTGATTTATATACTGCTGTGTCTTGTGAAGGCCTTACTTATGCTTGTGTGTGTGTGTGTGTGTGTGTGTGTGTGTGTGTGTGTGTTTATGAGTGCTTAGAGTTTGAGTCAATGCTCTTTTCATGTGGTCCTTCATTGTGTCCTTGTACTTTTCTGTTCTATTTTGGATCCTTTTGTATACGTCAAGTTCTCTACGTATGGTGTGTGTGTGTGTGTGTGTGTGTGTGTGTGTGTGTGTGTGTGTGCGTTTATGTTTTATTCTCACTTCCACTTACTCCTACGCTCTAAAAACAGCTTTCGATAACCTTTAGGGAATCTTCAGTGTGACCGCCTGAGGTTCCTTGAAGAACCCCATCATGAAGAGTTCATGAACCCTTACAGTAAATCCACAGACCTCTTAACATATGTGGGTTTCTTCAAGGAATCCTATAAAGTGCTTATTGGATCTTAGAAGAGAGTCTAAAGTCGTCTATTTACGCAGCCGACCAGGATAAAAAAACTGTAAAATAGAATAGAATTAATGATCAGTTTCAACAAGCGTTCTTTACCCAGTGTGGTCATATTTGTTTATCTCGTGGAGGATCGTTTTGTGATTTTTCGTTTTAAAACTACGTCACTTTTATGTCCGGTGGATTCAAGATGTTTCAAGACGTTAATGTTTCTAGTTTTGCTGGAGCTGAACCGCTTGAATCGAAACCAGAAGCTGCTGAAATTGTTTAGAAAACTATAGTCGCGAGATCGAGAAGAAATCAGCAAAGACGACGACGGTTTCATCAAGAAAGGGCGAGGAGGTCGAGGCGACGTATGAGTGACGCTTTGGTGATGGAGGCTTGTTGTGGCGTGAGATGGTTACCATAGTTACACGGTATTCAGTGGTGGAAAGTAACTAAGTACATTTACTCAAGTACTATATTAAGTACAATTATGCGGTACTTGTACTTTACTTGAGTATTTCCATTTTATGCTACTTTGTACTTATACTCCACTACATTTTAGAGGGAAATATTGTACTTTTTACTCCATTACATTTATTTCACAGCTATAGTTACTAGTTACTTTTCAGATCAATATTTTATAATTAAAACATTTGATCATCTTTGTAAAATAACTATAAAATAGCATTGTTATAGATTAGACTACCCAAAAGTATAGCTAAACTGTTAAGATTAGCTTCATGTTGACAACTTTAAAATGCTGCTTACATGTACATGTATGTCAATAAATCAGTATTAATATTCCAATAATTTATTAAAAATATAACTCTCTAAATGGGGACAGTTTGCATAATGAGTACGTTTACTTTGATACTCTAAGTACATTTTGCTGCCAATACTTATGTACTTTTACTTAGGTAAGATTTTGAATGCAGGACTTTTACTTGTAATGGAGTATCTTTACATTGTTGTATTGCTACTTTTACTGAAGTAAAAGATCTCAGTACTTCTTCCACCACTGAGAGTATTTCTTTGGCTTTACTTTCCACAGAACAAACACCGGGTTCAGGTCTGGCTTTCCCTCCTGCTCCTCTCCCAGGCCGTGAGCTGGGTCAGAACCGGGGTGTTTTAGTGAATATCGGTGAATATCACCCAAGCCTAAATACTGATGTATCCTAACTGCACAATATCAAATGTTTAGGTGACAGTGACTTCTAGATGAACTCCTTAAGATGGAGGAAAGGGGAATTTTGTATGAAGGCATTTTTATTCCTACACTGAAAGGTATTTTATGCCGTTGGGATTAATGGGATTATATGGAGTATGTTATGGGAGAGCGTGTCGTCACCTGAGCAGTCGTATATATATTACAGTACGGAGCTTATTCCATGTCGGGTCTGTTTCCCCCGACCTGCTCCAACCTCAGCTCTGTCAGCGGCCTGAGAGGGGGCACACACACACACACACACACACACACACACACACACACACACACACACACACACACACACACACACACACACACACACCGGAAGCCACTGGCGCCAGGTGAGGCCTTATTAACCCCCTCCGACACACTGCTCTCTTTTAAAAACTAGAGACCCCCCCCTCCGCCTCCCCCTGTCCCAGGTCCGACCGGCTGGAAAGGCCTGTGGGAGTGTTTCGGCCCGGTCGGTGTTTTGTTTGCGTTGGTTTGTTTGTTGTGTTGCTGCTAGCTAGCTAGCCAGCTAGGTGGGGTTGTTTGGTCGTCTGTGGCTGCAGGCGCGTTGCCACTGGATTTCCAGGGGGGTTGAGGGTGTTTTGGTAAGCTACAGGTACGATTATCCCAATTTCTGGGTTTTTTTGTGTGTTTTTTTCCATTCCATAAATACAATAAGAGCATAGAAGAGAGTGCAGCTGTCCGGTTTTCCTTTTTCACCCCCAATTTCACGGCTATTTTTATTTCTCAGCACCTCACCTCACACTGTTTTCATGTTCAACTCTTCAGCATCGTTCTCATGCAGCCACCAGCCCACACATATACACTTAAACACACACACACACACACACACACACACACACACGCACTTACTCATACATGCACAAACACTGTACAGCACTGTATGAGTCCTGTTAGTGTGTTTTTTTTTTGTTTTTTTTTGCAGTGTAGGTGGGGTTGCCTTCATTTAAATAAGGTCCCATCTTTATTTAGACATGGAAATGTTTCCCCCAAAGGTGCGGCACCAGAAACTGCTCCCCACCCCAGTCAGACAAGAGTTTTGTGCCAAAGCAAAGTGGCAAAAACTGGCAGCTCCAGCCGTCTATGTTTGGTACAAGTATCGGTACAGAGAGGGCAGTGCAGAATGTGGAACTAACTTTTTTTTTTTTAAATATCTTTTTTCCATGTGTAAAAAGTATTTAGGCAAAGTTTTGTGCTGAGATGCTCAGGAAAGGAGACTGGGTTTATCTTTGGAACTTGAACCAGAGATTTGAAAAATAACAAACCAGACAGACTATTAATATTAGATTAGTTGGTCGATGCATTGATTGGTAGAAACCTCATTTATATCCACAGAAACAAGTGAACATATGATTTGTGCTTCTGCTTTGTTCTGTGCATTTTCTCTCTAACCTTTAATTGGCTCATGGGGCATCCACAGGCAAATAGTAGTAGATAGATAGTAAATTATCTAGATTTAAGGCCTTTATTAAAATATTAAAAAGCTCTTATTTTTTTCACCATGCAATAACAGTTTTTTTTGTGCTGCACGTACACTCTTAATACAGAACAGGGTTGGTTCTGGTTTTTTTGCATGGTTTCCGTTTTACTGAACAAAACTGGACCATTTTTCAACAACCAGTGTTTTTCTCCTCTTACTGCTCATTAGTAGTTTCAAAACCTTCATTGGCTCTGTTCAATTGGAAGTGGAAGGTAGTGTTATAGAAAAGTCTTAAATTTGGATTTCTGAAAGCTGCAGATACCTTCTTTGTGTCTTTGCGTAAGTAAAATAGATGTAATAACTAGTTATAGTAATAGTAATATATTAGAATGAGTTGTAATTACTGAGTAATATACTATACTGCTTTTTACTGGCTAGGCCTGTTCTGGGGTATCTGTTGTTTTCTGTTGTTGTTTGTGTAGAGTTACTATGGAGTGCATTTGTTTACCTATGTGAATATTATACATAGTCAGTATAGGTATGTCTTTTCTAAAATATATAATGTATTATTATATGTATTCTACATTATAAGCAAATGAAAACCACCGGTGTCATCACTTTCAGTAATGAATGTCCTGTAATTTAAAGGGATACCTCATACTCTCTCTCTCTCTCTCTCTCTCTCTCTGTCTCTCTCTGTCTCTCTCTCTCTGTCTCTCTCTATCTCCCTCTCTGTCTCTCTCTCCCTCTCTGTCTCTCTCTCTCTTTCTCTCTCTCCCTTTCTCTGTCTCTCTCTCCCCCTCTCTCTGTCTCTCTCTCTCTCTGTCTCTCTCTCTCTCTCTCTCTCCCTCTCTCTCCAGACCCAGCCGGTGCCCAACCCCATGTCCTACTACATGCATCGCTCCCCATGGTGGTTCCACCGCTTCGAGACGCTGTCCAACCACTTCATCGAGCTCGTCGTCCCGCTCTTCACCTTCCTGGGCCGGAGGATGTGCATCGTCAACGGAGCCATCCAGATCTTATTCCAGGTAACACACACACACACACACACACACACACACACACACAGAGGACATCCACCAACACACAGGATCTGATTCTACATATCCAGATTTGAATAAAGATTTGTACGCTTCCTCTAAGTAAATGGTTTGATTTGGTGTAGCTGGTAAATCTGTTTTGTAATCCTCTGTTGACACAGTGCCACCAAGTGGATAGGATGCTCCTGGTAGTTTGGAGGCTGGATATCTTGGTTTTAGGAATGGTTTTGGACCAATCACAGCATTCTCAGTAGCTTTGATTAATTTCATGTAAGACTAGAGCAATACATGTTGAGGTTATTGATCTTAAGATGACATAACTTCAGATATAACTGTAAGTTTGCCGCTTACTTAACCACTCAAAGACTGAATTGTTTCTAATGTTTATCTTTTTCATAATACAAGTAAAACCATTTTGGAAGGAGAGAAGCGAGGAGTTTCACACTGACCATGTTTACATGTACACAGAAAATTACTCTGATTATGTGATATTAAGTGTAATCACAGTAACACTGATTTTACTCATTACTCATTACTGGAGAGCAGTCAGAACATGAATACACCTTGTAGCAACTGGTAATGTAATAACATATAATAACAAAATGTCAGAATGTAATAAAATGTCCCTTTAAATGGGTTGAAAGGATTAAAACTACTCTAAAATTACTCTTTCCATTTAGAGGGACATTTACTTCATAAGTGGTGCAGCATATTTTTAACTGATGATATAATAATAATGTTGACTAATAAGAGTTATTACATTCCTATTTATTACATATTCCTATTCTAACAAGTAATAATTATCGGCAGTTATTAATGTGATGTTATGACATTATCCAGCAGTTTATGGTTTTATTACATTTTCAACCGTTTTAGAGGGACATATTATTACATTTTGACAAGTTATTGCATTAATTATCCGTATGTTATTTCATTATCAGTACAGTTAGTTATTAGTTGCATTATTGTGCGTATTTAAACATAGCCAGCCCAGCTTGATCAGTGGTCAAGTGTTTTTATGGACTGTCTTTATTCCAGCATGTTGCCAAAACCTCTAAGAGCTGCAGCTACACAGGACACTACACTTTACTTTATTTACTTTACTGACTTTATTAGTAAGTACACTGATGGAGTAAATGGCTCTTTTTGTGATACAGGTTTCCTCTGTCTCTGTCTGTTGTGCTCCAGGTGACTCTGATAGTGAGCGGGAACCTTAGTTTCCTCAACTGGCTGACCATTGTTCCCAGTCTGGCCTGTTTTGATGATGCGTCTCTGGGCTTCCTGTTTCGATCGGGGGGCGGGGCTAAGAAGACGGTGCTGGACATCCAGGCCGAGGACGCGGCTGGACGCACACCTACACCCACCAAAGGTACACACACACACACACACACACACACACATACACACACACACACACACACACACACACACACACATACACACACGCTGTAGCCATCAATCGGTATCATCTTTTAAGTCACTTCTTAAAACCTACTTTTATGTAAAGGCCCTCTCTTAGTGTTTATTTTAACTTATTTTATTCTATTTTAATTTATTATTTCCTTTTATTATTTATTGTATTCCATTTGATTGTAATCCTTATTTTAGTTGGTGTTCTTTTCTATTTTTATGTCCTTTTTCTCATATAATGTTTTATTGACTTTTTTAAATTCAGTTTTTCTTGTTGTAAAGCACTTTGAAACTCTGTTTTGTGCCATATAAATAAAGTTTTTTTTTATTATTATTTTAATTTTTTTATTATTATCTTACCTTTTGAGACTGGTGATGGATTTTACTATAGTGGTGAAAGCTGTGTGTTAGTCGATCCTAGATGAAAGAGTTCTATTCCGAAATGTTATATATCTTATTTTTGGGAAAAATGTAATACTTAATGTTCATCATTCAGTAACTGTAGAATGTAGAGAATCCTATTTATTTTTTCTTTTGTGCTGTCATTCATTTTGTCAGTCAGTGTCACTTCTCTCACATGGTGGATATGTCATTATGGAATTAAACTTGTGGCCAGAGACTCCACATGCTGGACGTGACACAAATGGATCGTTGGTATTACTTACAGCAGAGGCCGACAGATATATAACTGGCTGAAGTGGGCAGTCGGTCTCGTCATATCGGAGAGGGAATTATGGGAAGAAGAGGGATTAGCACTTGGACAGCTGAAATAGCTGGGAAAAGAAAAAAAAACAATGGCAGGTGGAGACTGAGTATGCGAGAAAATATGCCGTTCTGAGACGCAGATTGAAATTTAATGTGATGCAGCGTACAGTTTTACAATAAAAACTATAAAATGCGGTAAAAGCAAAAGAGGCCCTGTTCTAATTGGTCTCATTGGACGCATTAGTGGCCTCGGTTTAATGTTGGATGTTGAATATGAAAAAAAAAAAACCTTCTACCTGGAATATGAGAGTGTTTTAGTCGTTGAGACAGACCCAGAAATTCAGTGTTAAAGTGAAACAGCAGGTTCAGGTGGATTATGACTGATGCTTTTACCATGCGCTGAAGCAGACTAGACTCAGGTAGGAAGGAACCGGTGCGGTCGAGTCCAGAATTTGTGCCGTCCCATGATCCAACAGGCTGAACCTTTTCCGCTGAGGGTGTGTTAATGAGACACACACATGCACACACACACAGAATAACACTCTTTATAGCACAGAATCTGTCGGCACATCGCATAGAAAACAAAAAAACAAAACAAAAACAAAAAACTGTATCCAAACTCTCCCCACCAGGCTCAGAAATGTACGGAGGCTCGGGGCAAAAAATGGCCTTGAAAGTTCACGAAATGTCTGTGAAATTAAAAATGACGGGGCAAAAAAAAATCCCCCCGAATATTATGAGTATGTATTTTTCATTGAGCTGTCAAATTTTCGACTCCTGCCCCCCACCAGGCGATGACCGGGGGATTCTTTCCAGTGGATTGTGGGTGAGAAAAATGGAGCCGTTTTTTTTTTTTTTGATCAGAAAACAAGCCTGAAGCAGTGGAAAATGTTGGCACCACACAGCCAGCAGGAGAAGAAAATACTAGACTCCACACAAACCACCAACAGCATCAACAGAAAATAAAACAACCAATATGGTAAAAACTCAACAATGGAGGGTGAAGATGGACCGGTTGGGGGCACAGAGAGGGGAAAAGCTCTTCTGGAAGGCCTGCCAGTAGTTTCCAGCAGTGGGAAAGAAGTTAAAACAAATCTTAGTGGGACAAATTGAGTCGTTATTTGCCAATATGCAAAGTGTTTTATTTCATAGTTCTGTAAAACTGCCTGTGAAAAGAAACAAAATGCCTCTAAAAATCAGATCAAGGGGATAATAAATGCCTGCTGGAAAAAAGTAAATGTTTTACTCTGATTCCCAACAGACAGAAAATCAAGACATTCTGAAGATGTTGTTTTCCATTCCTTGTATTTCACCCTGTCCTTTGTGTGTGTGTGTGTGTGTGTGTGTGTGTTTCAGGTATGCTGATGCGTCGGGTGGTGAACATCTCTCTGGGCGTTCTGATTGGCTACCTGAGCGTTCCCGTGGTGATGAACCTGTTCAGTTCCAGACAGGTGATGAACACCTCCTTCGACCCGCTGCGCATCGTCAACACCTACGGGGCCTTCGGCAGGTACGGACAGGGGTCAGGGGGTCAGGGGTCATGAGGTCAAGGGTTCAGGGAGATCGGGGTCATGAGGTCATGGGTCATGGGGTCAGGGAGGCAGGGTATCCTCAGATCCTTAAAAAGTCTGAAAAAGTCTCAACTAGTATAAACTATAAATCTAAATTTAAGGTCTTAAGACATTTTAAAATGTATGAAATGACAGGTGTCTTTGTGCTTCATGTCCACTCTTAATTGAGTGATTAATACAGAAAAGGGTTAGTAGTACAAATGCATCATATCTGCTTTAATAAACACCATTCGACTTCATGTTCCTCAACAATTAATTTCCTTTTTCCTGTACTGTCCATTCATACGTTCAGAACTTTCACTAGCTATGTTCACAAATGGGCCAGTTTTGCCAGCTTTTCTTTTGGTTTTCAAATTGGTCTTAAATTCAATTCCAGGTAGCATTAAAAAGGTCTTAAATATTCTTAAATTTGTCTTTCTGAAACCTGCAGATAACCCTGGGGTAGAGGTGTGTGTTTGTGAGCCAAGTGTAAAACAACAAATTTGCATAGAACAAGGAAATAATATTGCAGTAGTGGTCAGACCCAAACACAGGCAAATGTAATGCTAGAAAAAAGTGAGAATAAGTGAGTTAATCAGCCTGGTAACTTTTAAAATTCATCTGTAATTAATAGCTATGATCCTATTTGGTGTTTGATGATTCATTGTCTCAGCTGCTGCAAATGTTACTGTCTTTACTGATTACACATTTCAGACTTTGCATGGAAATCTGTGTGTTTATTATATCTTTTACTCTCATGTACATCTATCTTCAGACATGCATTTACACTCCTCTTCTACTGTCTTCCCTTCCACTCTCTCTTTCTAGCAGCTCTAAGAGTCTTACATAAACTTGAGCTTGATTCCAGATTTTACATGCTCCATCTCTGTTTCCCTCTTCCTTTATCTCTCTATATATCTATTTTTTTTTACCGTTTCCTCCCCCCCAGTATCACCAAGGAGCGCACCGAGGTGATT
Organism: Centroberyx affinis; assembly: GCF_046629955.1. NCBI lineage: Eukaryota > Metazoa > Chordata > Actinopteri > Beryciformes > Berycidae > Centroberyx > Centroberyx affinis. The sequence goes on along the minus strand of NW_027280692.1, from coordinate 154,611 downwards.
TTCCAGGGCACTCTGAGTCCGGATCCCAAGGACCCGGAGGCGGTTTGGGAGGAGTACCAGTTCCTGTGTAAACCGGGGGACGTTCACCGGCGGCCGTGCCTCATATCGCCCTACCACTACCGGCTGGACTGGCTCATGTGGTTCGCTGCCTTCCAGGTCAGACTGCTGCATGGACTGAAACACAGGCCCAGTGTAGAAACATATTAACTTGTCTTTGTGATGAATGAATTATCCCTGTGTGGAAGAAGGGTTCGTCTGATAGGGTTTTTTCCAGCGCCAGGACTGATAACGCTATTATTTATGGAAGCTGATTTGTGCCAAAAAAATTCCCCCAATTTGCAAGTATTCAGTGTTTCCCTCCAGAATTTTCTTCTTGTCAGGGTGGAAAAGCCTCTGAAACAGCATTTAAAGCATCATGGGACACTAAAACTCTCCAAGAAGCCAAGGAGGAGGATGATGATGATGATGATGATGATAATAATAACAATAATAATAATAACAGTATTTATTCATTACTTTTCTTAACAAAGTGCCTAACACTAATAGGGTTAAAACAATGACATAAAATTGAAAATTGGTTAGTTAATGCTTAATAAGCATTAACTAACCCTTAATTAACAGTTAACTAATGTGTCTGGTAATCATTTACTAATGGTGTTCATGTTAACTAAGGTATTAATTTATACATTATTTAATAGTCATCTTTATAAACTATTAAATAATGTATAAATTAATACCTTAGTTAACATGAACACCATTAGTAAATGATTACCAGACACATTAGTTAACTGTTAATTAAGGGTTAGTTAATGCTTATTAAGCATTAGCTAACCCTTAACTTATTGACCCTTACTGTAAAGTGTTACCAAATGTTGTATGATCAATTCAGGTTAAGGGCTTCCCATTGACAGCTGTTGTATTATTGATCAATTCTATAATAAATATGTAATCAATCAAACTGAATCATGCCCATCATATTAGAGGTGGACGACACTGAATGGCTGAAACCGTTTTCTGATAAAAGGCCGATATCGGTCTGATAAATCATGTCAGTCTAACTCTATGTAGAAGTTTCCTTGTGATGACGATCCTTGTGTGGAAGAATCCTTTCACTGTCGATAATATCAAGTGAAAAAGCCTAAAACGCACAAGTAGAACTCATTAGTTGGTGTCAGAGTTCACTATAGGGTCACAGGTAGGAGTCACTTCAGGTTTAGGATCTGTAGGTAAAATAAATAGACGTAGAAACACTGCTACGTTCTGCTTGAAATAACCACCTGCTGTGTCTGCTCACTAGGGGGCAGCAGCTCCATGTATTTACCTCTGCTCCCCTTCGTATGGTTTCTCTCTCTCTTTTTCTGCTTCTTTGTACCTCTCTCTCTCTCTGTCTGTATATTTCTATGCATCTTTTCCCCCTCTCCTCTCTCTCTATCTATCTATCTCTTTCTCCTGTATCCATCTTTGTGTCTCTGTTTCTTCCTCTCATTCTCTCTTTCTGACAGTCTACATTTGTGTCTGTCTTTATCTCTTTTTCACACTTTGCTGTCTCTCTCTCTGCCTCTTTTTGCCTCTGTTTCTGTCTCCCTCTTCCCTCTATATAAATTCTCTCTTTTTTCCCCTTTTCTCTCTTTATCTCTTCCTCCCTCTCTCTGTGTCTCTCCCTGGCTTTCTGTGTTTCTCTCTCATTTTCAATGTTAAGCTGAAATAAATGGAAGACTTGGACACTTTTGTGTAAATGTATGGGATTATGAAAGTGTATTATTTTCTTCAAAGGATGGAGAAATTACCTTTGTAGATGTAATGGATTCATTTATATTCATTGTTATTATTTATTATTATTTAGTTTGTAGTTATCCTTTTGTCTCATTTTCTCTTTTTGGGACTCTTTATCTCCATTTCCTCTTTCTCTCTCTCTCTCTCTCTCTCTCTCTCTCTCTCTCTCTCTCTCTCTCCCTCTCTCTCTTTCTACAGACCTATGAGCAGAGTGAGTGGGTGATCCACATAGCGGGTCGTCTCCTGTCCAATGACAGCTCAGTCCTCTCTCTGCTCGACCACAACCCCTTCCACAGCAGACAGAGTCCCAGGTAAACGTCCCGCGATGATCAGCGTGTCGCTCCTCCTGTCGGGCGGAGATATGATCCTTATCCTCCATCCTGTCCTGACCTCAAAACTCACATCTACCACATCCCACTGTGACCAATGTGTTCCTGCTCTTTTTGGCTCTAAAATCCTCCTGTCTTGAAGTTAAAAAAAATCCTTTCTGCCTTCTCTCTTCAGCCGTTATTTCCTAAACTGGCACTTCTCTATGCTAATTGATCATTCGAGGGCACAGGATTATTTTGTCACATCTATTGTGTGTGTGTGTGTGTGTGTGTGTGTGTGTCTGTGTTAAAAACCTACACCTTGAGTAATTCCCTATACTCTAGCCCCCTCTGGCGGGGAAAATGTTAGATAACGTCTTTCTTTTGCACACAAACAAGTACAGATTGTACAGTCCCACAGTGCATTTGTGGCAATAATACATAGACCTAATTAGTTAGCGAGTTATTTGAGTGTGATCTCAGCTCTCTGGCTCCCTAGCTGATGAATAAGACATGGAGGCAGAGAATAGATGAAGAGATGGAGAATACAGTGATGTTAGGCGGCTTGGCTTGCTAGCTAACGTTAGCGACTGATCTGGTATCAGGGTTCCCACACTGCTGGAAAACCTGGAAAAGTCATGGAATTATAACATTTGATTTGCCAGGCCTGGGAAGTGATGAGGCAGAAGCGTTTTGGTTTTATTTGCGAAGTTAATGATTTTTTTAATGATTAAACGGTTAATGATTTTTCTTGAATACTGTCAAATTGGCCGGCTCCAAAACAGTCTAGACCTGTCGGAGGAAAATATTGTTAGTTGCAGACTGTTTTTTGAGTTAAAATAGTTTTATAATCCTTGATTTTAAAGTGAAAACAAACTAATGCTTAAGTTAGTGTAGCTGAGGAGTGACGTTTCTCCCTTCTGCCTGATATTGGCTCTTGGAGATTGTGATTATGAGATAAAAAAGTCTTTGCTTCATGGTTCTCTCTCATCTCTCCCATCTCCCCTCCTCTCCTCCTCTCTCCTCCCCTCTCTCCTCCCTTCCTCTCCTCTCTCTTGTCTCCTCTCTCCTCCCCTCCTCTCTCCTCCTCTCTTCTCCTCTTTCCTCCCTCCTCTCTCCCCGCCTCTCCCCTCCTCTCTCTTCTCCTCTTCTCTCCTCCCCTCCACTCATCTCTCCTCCTCCTCTCTCCTCCACTCCCCTCCTCTCTCCTCCCTTCCTCTCTTCTCCCCTCTCCTCCCCTCCTCTCTCCTCCCTTCCGCTCTTCTGCCCTCTCCTCTTCCATCTCCCCTCCTCTCTCCTCCTCTCCTCTCCTCTCTCCTTCCCTCTTCTCTTCTCCTCTCCTCCCCCTTACCTCTCCCCCTCTCTTCTCCCCTCCTCTCTTCTCCCTTCTCCTCTCCTGTCTCCCTTTCTCTCTCCTCTCGTCTCCTCTCTCCACCGCTCCTCTCTCCTCCCCTCCTCCTCTCCTCCTCTCTCCTCCCCTCCTCTCTTCTCCCCTCTCCTCTTCCATCTCTCCACCGCTCCTCTCTCCACCTCTCCTCTCCTCTCTCCTTCCCTCTTCTCTTCTCCTCTCTCCTCCCCTCCTCCTCTCTCTCCTCCTCCTCTCCTCCCCTCCTCCTCCCCTTCTCCTCCCCTCCTCTCTCCTGCTCTCTCCTCCTCTCTCCTCCCCTCCTCCTCTCAGGTGGGTTCGAGGAGAACATTTCCGGTATAAGTTCAGCTCGCCCGGCAGTGCCAGTGCAGCTCAGGGGAAATGGTGGCTGAGGAAACGCATCGGAGCTTACTTCCCTCCGGTGGACCTGGAGGGACTCAGGTCCTACTTCCAGTCCAGGAACTGGCCCCACCCACACATACCAAAGAGGAAGTAAAGGCGTGACGTTTGACCTCAGACTGCAATCCCCAGAGGAAAGGAGAGGACTCACACCCTGGGACCAGGTGTGAATAGTCACGAGTGGACGGATCAGGAGAGTGTTGAGGTTTGAGTGTCGAGCTGCTGGTGTTGAATAAAGGTTGACGAGAACTTCAAAAAGCCAGGAGTTCTTCTGCACTATAAGAGAGATTCAAGGAACCATCAGGGTTTCTTCAGATTGCAAGGTTCCTTAAAAACCCTTCATTGAGGGTTTCCTGAACCCTGACGGTACTTCCATAAAAATCTGACATATGAAGGTTCTTCAAGGTGCCATGTAGAGATATATTTCCACTGAGGGACCCTAAGGTGTTTATTGGCCCATTTGGATCTTTTATTTAGACTGTGGCTTGTAATCAAAGACTTAATTTCAGCTGCTATTTCAGTATAAAATATGTCCATCTATTAGTTGGCCACTGACATAACATTTATCGTTGTCAATGACAACTGTGAGGTCAAAAATAACTTTTTTTTTTTTTTGTGCCAAATACTGTAATTGGAATATGAATTGTGATACAGCTTTGTGAATGTGGATACAGATTTTCCTACATAGTTTACCTTTGCTCAAAAAGAACATACAACCCTGGGTGCCTGTTGCCGTTAATTTGCTCAGTTTGAATAGAATCAAAGATTTTTTCTGACATTCAACCGGATTTTTCGGCCACACACACACACACACACACACACACACACACACACACTACACAGCACAATAAGACGACCAGGCTGTATGAAACACATTTCCCTTTAAGACACATAGTGCAAACCGTACCATGAATTATTCCGGTCACTCACCAGTTCCTTTCATGTCTCTTGTCTGCGTGAGAGGCAAAGTCTTGTCTCAGAAATCCTCTGCTGGAAAGGGAGGGAGAGTCTTATCAACCTGTCTTATGTTGCAGTTTGATCCAGCCGAAGCAGGAGATGGGGGAAAAAAAACATTCGGCAAAGTCATCATTGTGTCTCAGATCCATTACCAATCCTGTGAGCGTCGGCTTAACGAACCATCTGTCTCTTGATAATAAAAAAAACAAACTTTGTACAAGCATGTGCAGTGATTTATGTCTGTTGGTATTACACAGTGGGATCTGTGCTGGGAAAGAACAGTGTGAAGTTATGCAATATGTGACAAAAACTTTGGTCACCTTGCTTGCTCTCATATATACATACACTACCAGTCAAGAGTTTGGACCCACCTGATTGAATGTTCTATGATTTTCATTCTCTTAAAACCATTTTGATCTAAAGGCTTCTGCTTAAATACTTGAGAAATTAGTTTCTTAGACAAATATAAATAGTGAAGTTGATCCTATGTATGAATTTCTTTCCAAAGCCTTTTGCCTTTCCATCAAGGCAAAGAGCGGCTACTTTAAAGAATCTAAAATATAAGATAGTTTTGATATGTTTAACACTTTTTCTGTTGCTGCATAATTCCATTTGTGTTATTTCATAGTTTTGACGTCTTTACTGTTATTCTAAAATGTGGAAAATAGTAAAAATAAAGAAAAATGTGGTGTGTCCAGACATTTGACTGCTAGTGTACTTCCTGTCTTCCCATCAGCATGATTTAGATAATACTGTATATGAACTGTAGTTATGGAATACAATCCTTAATGCAGTTAAAACCACTGTAACATATTGCGTACCTAAGGCGATTTGGAGAAGTGACAGCTGGTCCGATAAATAAATAAATAGATGAGCAGCTAGGCCTTTCAAGGTGGAGGTACGTTCTCTCTCTCTCTCTCTCTCTCTCTCTCTCTCTCTCTCTCTGTCCCTCTCTCTCTCTCTCCCCTCTCTCTCTCACTCTCTCTCCCCCCTCTCTCCCCTCTCTCTCTCCCCTCTCTCTCTCTCGCTCCCTCTCTCCCCCCCCTCTCTCCCTCTCTCCCCTCTCTCTCTCCCCTCTCTCCCCTCCCTCTCTCTCTCTCTCTCAGTTGTAAAAGAGCAGTCCTGCTGCTGTTCGCTGCTCGTTGGTTCCCACAATGCAGCACTTTTCACAGCATGGGTGTTTTCAACAGTCCGCTCATCATCACACAGATCTGCATCCTGCATGTTTGTGTTTCTCTCCTCCATGGAATAACATTAAATTTCCCGGCAGAATCTCTTCCACGGCCTCCTCGCAGTTTTATGTGACTTTGCTTGTTAACTTACAGATCGCGGCCTGTATCACACGGCCGTCCATATTGTATTGCTGTTGTATAACAGACAGGAGGGACGCGTGTTTGCCTCATCTCTATTATTCACATCTTCACCTCGGCTCATGGCATGTTCCCGGTAGTCCTGTGATATAATATTAAAGAGGGGGCGGCAGCGATGGTACAGGAGAGTGATTATATGACCAGAGAGGGTTGTCGGTTCGAGTCCCTGCTGGGGAAAACCTGGGCGGTGGAGTCATGATCTCCCTTCCCCCTTAACTGACTGTATCGTACCGGGCAGCTCCCAGGTGTGAAAGCCGCAGAAAGAGAGTATACTAGATGCTCTAATGATAGATGATCTAATCTGGGTAAGAAGCAGGGAGGCCAGGCTGCAGGAGGGCATGTATGAGCCAGAGAGTGAGTCACAGTGCAGTGGACAGATCATCCTGTACTGTACTCCTGGTTACATAAAACGCTTCATATAAAATCACTTTAGATGTAGAAGAATGAGGAGTGTTTCTGGGTATAAAAAGGTACAATGCTCTCTTGAACATAACGAGTGAGTCATGGTGTCTCTTAACCTGGTGGCCACAGCCGTGCTCGGCTCTGGATGAGAGCGGACTGGAGCTTCAGTTATGCAAACATCTCTGCTCTGGACGCAGAAAAAAAAATCTCATTGGTTGAGTTAAAGCTCAGTGGGCGGAGCCAAATGACCACAGTTTTTCATCAGCGCAAGTTAGCTAACTGGCGAACTTGCGTGGCAAAGAAGGAATATTCATGAAGAAAGAAAAGCCAGCACCCATAATTTTGTCCTTTAATTGTCATTTTGTCTTTTAATTAAATGGGCAGCTATAGAGCACAAAGACGGACGCGTTTCAGCAATAAGCCATCATCAGAGTTGTGTTGCTCAAAGTGGAAGTGACACTTAAATAGGCTACGTATATGCATACAGTTCAATTAATTATTCAATCAATATGAAAAACACATGATCAAAAAGTCACTGTCAAAGAGAAATCAACGTACCAGCTTCCCCCCACTCCCCCAGTACAGATTAATACCAGGAATACACAATCCACATAACACTTAGGAAAAATAGGCTAAGTATCAAGAAAAATAGAATAGAAGAATAGAAAATACAGCTAAATGTTTCTGCACATATATCTCACACATTTTTTATCATTTCAAAATACAGATCCTCTACACAGAAAATGGAAATGAAGGGAGGCTAAATTTCCCCTTGTACAGGTAGAAGATATTAGCCTTATGAAACTAAACAGCTGCACATACAGTTGACCCTTCGCTAAGCCCCTCCCTAGAACGGCCACTGTCCAATCCTACGTTAGCAACCGTAACTAGGTGCGGGAGGCCTGTCAAGCTTTCAGAACAAGGGAAAATGCCAAAACGGTCCGACAGCAGATATTCTCAAAGTTTAGAGGGGGGTGTCGTATTTTTCGCTTTTCCGAAGCCAAAAACACTAGAGGAGAGATGAGATATGGATTAAACAGTGTGGAAGACCTCACACACAGTCTTCATAGTCTTTTCTGTCTACTTCTCTCTGATATTTCATAACTATTATTCCAGAAATTTGCTATTATTTCCGTTGGAATATCTCTCACTAATATCGTTGAAAACGCCATATTTACATGCCGGGTGCGAAAGCTTGACAGGCGTAGCAACAGTAACCAAGGGGGGCGGGGCTTAGCGAAGGGTCAATTGGCCAATAGAACATGCAGTCAGCTTGCATTTTCAGTTAGGAGCAATTAGTGCTAGCTGGCTTGATAGTGTTAATGTTCCCTCCTCTCTTACAGTGAACTCATGCCCCTGCTGTTTAACAATGCTACACTTGAATCTTCTGGATGTTTTGTAGGTGAACAGGGCCTACTCCTAAATAAATTCGCGATTGAAGCATACAAGACCGGACGGCTACAAACAGGAATAATTAGTTTTTCCTCCATGAGCTCTCTGGCTCTCTAGGTAGGACAGGCAGAACCTGGATGGGGATGTTTCATGAACAGTCAATCAATCAGACACCTGCCATTCTATTTGTTAACATTTTGGCGCAAGAAAGATTCTGCGCAGCCAATGAGATCTATGGAGACGGGCTTTTTTCATGGAGTCGTAGTGTAGATGGACCAATGCATGAACAGGGACAACTATACTACAATGGTTTCCATTGTACAGATTCAAAGTATCTCGATCCAAATCCAAAGTCACCATCCTGTACACTGGCCACACTGCGCCTTTAAGCGCACCGTTCAACAGCCATGCCTTCCTAGATACGCGCTCCCAACATCTCACTACAAGAGAGAGAGAGAGAGAGAGAGAGAGAGAGAGAGAGAGCTGTTTACAGTTTGGCAGCCAGTATCAGCTCCACTCCGCCAAGACAACAGCTGGAAACTCCTGCGCTTTCTATTTCTGAGTCTTCGCGGCCAATTTAATCAGCGAAACTGTTCACAATTGACGCTTTACGCACAGCTGCGGCACAGTCATGATTTTGACGCACAGGTGAAGTTCTTTCTCTCCGGCGTTTCTCGACCTGCTACTCAACAAGGAAAGTGTTGGATAGTAAAATAAAACGCACCTCGGTTGTTTCATTTACTTGCCCCTTTTTAATCTTAATTCCTCGGAGCTAAACTGTCCGGAGAGCCATGTCCAGGAAAAAGGCAGTGAAAGGCAAAGGAGGCGCCAAGAGCCCCCCAAGGCGTCGCCGTGCAGCGGCAGAGACGGCGGGCGGAGCGGGAAGGGTCTGGCCGCCGCTGCCGCTCCGTCCAGCGGCCTGGTTTATCCCAGCAGACCGTCCATCAGCAACAGCGGAGAGTTTTATGACATCGCTTTCAAGGTGAGCAGAGAGCCGGGAGCGTCCTGGTTTCCTCACATTCAGTCTTACTTTTCTACAAATTCTGAGACTGGAATCAATCAACCAATCAATCTTTTATTATCCCAGTTGGGAGATTTGTTGTGTATTCAGGTAAAAACAATTAACACATAGCTAAAAGAGACAGTAGACTAGGGGCTGATATCTAAAACACATGAAACATACATCGTGGTGACAATCTGTACATCGGTCACTTGTTAATTCAAAGTTCTACTGTAATTCCACTTGTTTCCAATTCAGGAACGAGTGTGAATGTCTTGGATCAATTCAAACAAACAGTCGCCGCACACTCAGCTCCGATGCTTACATTTAATTGGACAATAAAAAAAAAATCTTTCAAAGCGTTTCACAGCAGGCTGCCTTCATCAGCTTCTGTCTGACAGGACTCGCATCTTCTTACAGGAGGTTCAGTTACACAGGTGAGGCTGATTCAGCTCAGTGTGTTGAGAGGCACAGACTGACCTCAGGTCAGTAGAAGAGATCATCATAACGTGTTTCTCCTTCTGATGTCTCGGATCAATACAGAATAAGGCAGATCACTCCGCTGGTGCCAACAACTGACACTTGATTCACGGAAATTAGTGAAGCAGATTGATTTGCATGGAGAGGAGTGAAAAGATCTCTCTCCATTAGCATATTTAGGCTACTGTTAAAAAAAATGAATACAATTTTAATACTTGAAAGACTTGTTAAGATGGATCGTTTTTGCAGTGGTTGGAAGCGTATGCAGTCCAAATTATGGAGATGTGACTGAGCTGTGGAGTAGCTGTCTTTATGAATTAGCCTACGATACATATCATGATGGAAGAGCTTGATGGTAGCCTCCTCTGCATCATGGATTCCCAAAGCGGACCTCCAGGCGTCCTTGAGCGGGTTCAGGGTCCCAGACAAGGGAGGACTAATTTAATTTCACGATTATTTCACTGACAAGCGGGTAGCAGAATATTAAGAGAATGCATACGGATGAAGATTTTGTTCAGAAGTTTCTTTGTCCCCAGTGTGTAACTGCTCTCAGACGCGTTTCTCTACACAAAGCATCGCGCAGCGCTCCTGAAGTTTGGGAGTCCAGCTGCGTCTTCATCGGCCGCATGGCGCGCGCAGAGCGGCCGGCGGGAACATAAACTGCGCCGTGGTGTGCGCAACAGCCACAGTTATATATGACGTTAATTAACAGCCGCGCAGGAAGCCTTTTGTTTACCGGCAGTGGACAAAAGAAAGAAAGCATCCTACAATTCACCAGACACTTTCTCTTTTGTACTAACCAGCGACGTTTTCAGAATAGAATAGCTCCTTCAAATGATGATTGGTTCCCTCTTTTATAAGAGAGAACAATAGTAATCCCATAATAGATTTTAAAAGAATGCTGTAGCCTACAAATACCACATCAAAACTTTCAACTACCATCCAGCTACAGGTTATAGGTCAAAATATGATACAGGAATATCATAGGAGACAATAAAAATACCATAAAATATGATAAACTCACTATTGAGGTACACAGACACACTAAAGGTTCCTGTAGGGATATTATAGTATTTAATTAGTTAAGGCTGCCAATTTACAAGCCAAAACAAGACCAACTTTATTGATCCCTGTGGGGAGATTGGAGCGTTGCAGCAGCACACAGCAACAGCACACAACAATGAAATAGAATCTAATTAAGAATTGAGCACAAACGGTTATAATAACGCTTCCAATCATCTGCATTAAACATACGCAAACCAAAATGATCACCGTTTGGCTGGCAGCTGCTGTTAATTTCCCACCTGATTAACAGTAGCAACTGTTGCTATGACAGCCGTGCCAAAATACTCTCCGCTCAGTGCTGAAAGCCTCCACATCATACAACACACACACACACACACACACACACACACACACACACAGCCGTAACACTTCAGCCTCTTCACAAATCACTTCTCACTGCAAATCAAACACACTGAATCCCCATATCAGAGTCAACTGCTGCCAGTCAATCAAAGAAAGAAGGAGAATAGAATAGAATAGAATAGAATAGAATGTCTCTGCTACATACAGTTGATGGACACATAATAGACACCCAACAACTCATAAATGGGTGCAAAAGTGAACAATGAAAGAGATAGAGAGAGCTTTTGCAATATTGTTTGTTTTTAACTGTCATGCCAATAAAGCACATTGAATTGAAATTGAATTGAGAGAGAGAGAGAGAGAAAGGAAGGAAAGAAGGAAGGAAGGAAGGGAATAGAATGGCAAACAAAATAGACACCCAACAAAACATAACAGGTTCAAAAACTGGAAGGAAGAAAGGAAAGAGAAAGAAAGAAAGAAAGAAAGAAAGAAAGAAAGAAAAAGACATAAACATAACTCGTCCAAGAACTGATCAGAGAAAAAAAACAGTGATACCAGGTGAGAAAGGAGGGAAGGAAGGAAGGAAGGAAGGAAGGAAGGAAGGAAGGAAGGAAGGAAGGAAGGAAGGAAGGAAGGAAGGAAGGAAGGAAGGAAGGAAGATTCCAGGTTTCATCTTTCTGGATCCAGAGAGACTTCCCTCCTCTCTTCTCTCTGTCCCACAGCTCCATACAATCTGCTGTCTCCCTCTCAACTGAATGGAGATGCTTTGTTTCCTCTGTAGATGGGAGTCTGGAGTGTGTGTGTGTGTGTGTGTGTGTGTTGTGTGTGTGTGTGTGTGTGTGTGTGTGTGTGTTGTGTGTGTGTGTGTGTGTGTGTGTGTGTGTGAATTGTGTGTGTATTGTGTTGTGTTGTGTGGACTAAGCTCCTGTGTATTTGTGGATAAGAATGAATGTTTTCACCCGAGCTTCTTCCCTTCCTACCTGCAACGCCTTCCCCTAAAACACATACACACACACACACACACACACACACACACACACACACACACACACACACACACACACAAACACTCATAAGACTCTGTCTGTATCAGGTGATGCTGGTGGGGGATTCTGGCGTGGGGAAAACCTGTCTGCTGGTTCGCTTCAAAGACGGAGCCTTTCTAGCCGGGAGCTTCATCTCCACTGTGGGCATCGACTTTCGGGTGAGTGCGCACACACACACACACACACACACACACACACACACACACACACACACACACACACACACTCCTAGCCCCAAGTGTTCCATGGTTCAGCGTATTTGATGCCTTCGTTAAAGCTGCACTAGTCAACTTACTGTTTGAAGAATTTGAACTTCAATACCCAGAATTCCTGTGCAGTGAAACAGTGTTCATACCCGACCTCAGAATGTAATTTGGGCAAATAGGGAGAATCTACAGCATCTCAATTAGTGGGGATTGGACGCTCTTATCTGTTCCAGCCAGAATTTGTGATTTAGTCTGGTGAGATGGGTTTATTTTCATATAAAACTTACCATTTTCATATAAAACTCTACTGCTTTAATAGCCAAGCCCTGTGCCGGCTCCCTTCCAGGTTGATTGACTTCTTCTCTGGTTTTATCCACTGATGCTTGTCTCACCTGCTCAGTGTGTTTTAGTTTAAACCGAGTCTGCAAAACCAAATTCCTCACATGGGACAGAAGGCATTTGGATTGAATTAAACTAAATTGAAAAGGTAATGGGGTCATTTAAAGTTAGGTATTGATGGGCTAATCTTTTTTTTTTTTTTTTACTGCTAATGGTTAACCCATTTCCTGCCTATGGTGCCCTGGAGGTAATTTTAGACGGGGGGGTTGTTAAAACGAGCGGCACTCTAAGTGTCACAGCCTGGACTGAAACCAGTGACCCGATTCAGTCTCCTGCCGTCCCGCCGCCCCCCCCGAGCCACAGCGCTATAATTGGGAGAGTCAACATTGTGAAATCAGACGCCGCTGTTGGTCGAAAACCTTTCCCTCGCAGACATTCTCATCTCCGTTCTCAGCGTTTAGCCGATGCCGTCATGCAGAGTGACTTACAGTGAGTGCAGCAGCAGTGTAAGCTTAAATTCCTGGATGGTACAAGACACCAGTAGTAAAGAGTGCAAAGGTCAGAGCCATAACACCCAGGAAATAGATGTCAGAGATTAGAACGGTGGTTTGACAGAGAAGTGCTTTGCAACGCAATAAGAGTTGAAGGGAAAAGGTTATTTTTTTGATGCAGTTATGGAAGAAATTCTATTTAGCAGGAAAAAGCTCCTTTATTATTAGCGACTTGACTTTCTGAGATATAGAGACTTAGATTTTGGGAGTTTGGCCCGTTGGTCAACTTACTGGTGAGTAATGAGAACGCAGTGTCAAAAATGACACTGCGTTCAATTATTTTAGAGGCTACTTCACCCGAGTCAGTCACTCTCATAATTATAGGACCAGAGCCAGTGACACTGATGTGATAACCCAGAGTTTTAGGACATTGATAGGAAAAAGCACTTTTGCTTACTCTGGAGCTGTTAACTTGGAATGGTCTACCAGCGTCAATAAAAACCACAGAATCAAAACAACAGTTCAAATCGTCAGTAAAAAAATATTTTTTGGAAAAACTGGATAATCTGCATTTGTACACAGGTGTTTTTTTTTTCTCTAATATATGCATTGTTATGTAAAGTATGCATTGTTTATGTATTGTTCGTAAGAGGACCACAGTGGAATTAAGTCGTTGACTTTACTGTGACTTTACTTTATCCTCGATTGTTATTTAAATGTATGTGCTGGGCTTCATCTGGAGCGAAATGTGCATGTATTTATTTTAACTTTCAAAATAAATCCAATCCAATCCAACACAGACACCAAAATCATCGATGTGTTCCTGGTAAATCGTTGGCTCTGCTGCTCCATGCTAACACTTTAGCATACGCTGTGTTGAGTGACAGTAGGCGACTAGCGTCATCTCAAAAGTGAGGAAATGTGAACTTGTAGCAGCTCTACAGCTAAAAGGTAAGTAATCCTAAACGATATATGGCTAAGTCTGGAGGTTTTGTGCAGGTAATTGACAAAATATACTTGAAATATACAAAAATAACATTCTGTCCGATAGCATTCATCTTACTTTGTGATAATGCTAGTCGCCTACTATCACTCAACATAGTGTAGCTAAAGTGTTAGCATGAAGCACCAGAGTGATTGATCTACCAGGGACACATGGATGATTTTGGTGTCTATGTTCTCATCACTTAACAGGTCAGTTGACCAAAGGGCCAAACTCCCAAAAACTTGGTGTGTAATCCTTTAGCGCAGACAGCTGGTGGGCTGCTCACCCACATAGCTGAAGGGATTTAATGAATTCTTACCAGCAGAGTTGAAGCTCACAGCATGCAGAGTGCAGTGGAGCTCAACTCAACTTTATTTCTTGCTTTCTTTCTAACTCAGCACTTGGATCGGAGTGAAGAAGTTTTTTTTCTTTTTTTTTTTTTCTTTTTTTACGTGTTCAGCTTACCCATTCAGTATTTCCTTGCTTCTTCAAATAGTTGGTGCCAATCCATCACTTTGCCTCAGTGTTTCGCTCAGAGTCAAAATGCTTATACAAATAAGATGGATGACTTGCTGCGGTGGATATGTCAAGAAAACACTCATTTTTAACAAAACTGTCACTTACTGCTGGCAGATGTTTACTCCAGCTGCAGGGCAGAGGTGTAGGAAGTAGTTTACAGCTTATCAATTCAGTTGCTTCCTGTTTGCTTCCAGTTGGTGCAGATCCATC